>NC_044382.1:66018580-66191080 GCF_006542625.1 Nomascus leucogenys
GGACAATAGAATAAACCATCCTCTGCTATTTCAGCTTTCTCCCCACCACCCCATGGTAGCTCAGGACAGCATGTTCATGGGGCATCTGATTTTGGTGCAATAATTCCCAATTGCCAGCAACTATAGATAATTATAACCACGGAGGAACCATGTTCTCTAATGCATGGACCATAAACCCATCAGTTGTCCTGAGCCTGCAGAGGGTTTTATAAAAGGCCATTCATCTAATTAATAATTGGTCTGCTTCCAACTTAAGTGGTTTGGTGCTGTTAACTGGAAGTATGTTTTTAATGTAAGGAACTTACTCCCATTAGCTGTCTTCTCTTTTGAAAATATGACCAAGTAAAAGGCTGAGATTTCACAAGCTGAGAGAATCACCTGGCATTAGCCAGCCTCTTAAGGGTTTACCTGTGCAGCCAAGTTTATTTCCAACACCAGGCTCCAGAGGACAAAATGCATGTTTCACGGAAGAGACATTGAGGGAGACTCCCACAGACGATGCTCGTTTTTTTTTTTTTTTTTTTTTTGCAATTGATTCTGTTCCAGGCCTGCCTGCCTACACATCAGAGGCCAGCTGTGGAGTAAGACCCCCTGAGCGACACTTCCTGGGTGACAGCATTGCCTGCGTGGATGAATAGAACACTTATCTCCTTTGTGCTTCTTAACTAGAGAAGGGCTGAGTTTCTGGCCTTTCCAGCAGAAATGTTTCCTGCGGATGGAATTTTTGGGAGGCATTTGTGTCTTGGTTTATTAAATGTTTTGATGGTCCCAAGGGATAATTTGGTTGGGCTCTTTTCCACTTGCCAGTTAACCTGCTGAATGCCTTGCAGTTAGGAATGAAATGAATCCTTCTTTCCTTAGGGAACAATGGCAGTAATTCACTTCACCAGCCTTGCTCTTGGTGATACTTTCAAAAGATCCTCAAAAATGTTTTTCTGGGCCAGATGCAAATCCAAATTCCTCCAGCTGATTGTGATTTTAGAATCTGAGTTCTTGAAATGTTTCATTTGGTCCAAAGCTTGCATCAGTTGCTTGATCTGATAGATTGAAACAAAAGGAAAAAAACTGTTTAAATCCTCCTAGGATTTTTCCAGACTTTCTCTGCTTTTGCCAGGCTGTGACCTAATCCTAGAAACCTCTTCAGGACTGTTTGGGCCTAGTTAGAGTTATTTAAGGCAGGCCAGCTGCGCACTTTGCAATATGGCACTCAATACCCATCAATAATCAGCTGCCTGGGCCCTAGACGCTTATATTTAAATAGCAGCTGCACTTTAGGACCTCAAGTTTGTTTCATCCATCCTATAAACATTTGGAAGTTTCAAGAAAGCCGCTTTGCACAGAGAGAATAGAGCTGGTTTGGGAGAAGCAATTCGGATAAATCATTTCTCTAAATGTGAACCGGCTTTATAAAGATGTTAAGCACATTAGACATTTTCCCTCAAACATCCGGCTATTTCTTCTAACTGTTTCCAGAGAACCTAGACAGAACCAGATATGCTCCAAGAGAAAAGGTTCCAGCATCACTGAAAAAGAAAAGCAACCCATCCCCTTACCCCAAATGGAGGGGCCTAACGTCTTCCATGACTCCTTCCAGGAGGCGGCTGTTAGACACCTGCACAGATGTGCTGTCTACAGAGGGATATGCACCTCTTCTTGCAGCTGGATTGCCCATCACTCCTTTCCGCCCACTCTTGCTTGTCCGCAGTCAGACCCAGATGTAAAACAGATTACGGTTTCTGTATTGTTTAAGAGAGAAAACAAAAACACTTGTGTCTCTTCAGCATTCCCCTGCGGTAAAACCAAGTGGGTTAAAGAGAACCCACGGGAGAATGTAGCCCGGAGAGTCAGTGCCTGACAGCTCGCTTAGGTGATGACGGCTCTGCAGGGCTGGGAACATCTGGAGTGTGGAGATGAGGCTTGTCTCTCCTCGAGCTGGAAAAACACACACAGCTGAGCTGGCTGCCAGAGACCGAGGGGAAGGCTCTGAACTTCCTAGCTCACCCCAGCCTCCCGAGGTTAATATTCCAAGGGCAAGGACTTCATTTGAACACCATGTTCTGTCATAAGCTCTTTGCTGAATAACTCACTTGATGCCTTTTAGCAATTTTGAGGCCAGGGGCAGAAGAAGTCCTGCAAACAAATGATAGTAAATCCAAAGCAATTATTCTACACATTTGGGACATCATCTATTGGGACAAATGCTTCCGAACCCATTTTCATATGATCCCTTCAATAGAGCTACCCCAAAAGACAGGACAGTGACTGGCATCCCCATTTCCCCATTTTATGGATGAGAAAACTAACTGGCACACAGAGTTTTCTCTTTTTCTTTTCTTTTCTTTTTTTTTTTTTTTGTGAGACAGTGTCATCCAGGCTGGAGTGCAGTGGCAGAATCACAGCTCTCAGCAGCCTTGTCCTCCTGGTCTCAAGCAATCCTTTCACCTCAACCTCCCAAGTAGCTGGGACTACAGGTGCATGCCACCATGCCTGGCTAATTTTGTATATGTGTGTGGAGACAGGGTTTCACTATGTTGCCCAGGCTGGTCTCAATTTCCTGAGCTCAAGCAATCCTCCCATCTTAGCCTCCCAAAATGCTGGGATTACAGCATGTGCCATCATACCTGGCCTTTTTTTTTTCTTCTTCTTTTGTGAATTCAATTTTTATACTGCCATGAAAAGATTGCCAGGCTGTAATGTTAATAAGCAACAGCAACCAAACAAGGCGATGATGAGTATATATAGTACGCTGCTAATTGTGAAACAAGAATGGCAAATACTGTATTAATTCATACATGCATAAATACGTTGGAAAAGATGGACAAGTAAATTTAAAAATTCAAGTATTTCTGAAACCACCCCTCCTTGCATATCTCATAGTCTCTCTTTTTGAAGTATAACCTTTAGAAGTTTTTAGCTGAGAGAAAGGTGAAAATTTTCTTTGTTGTTTTCCTAAAAATGTCTTTGCTTCATTCTCATTCTTAAAAGATGATTTAGCTGGTTATATGTTTAGATGAGCAGTTATTTTCTCCCAGAACTTTGAGGATATTATTCCACTATTTCCTGGATCGTGATTACTATTCTTATTGCTACAATATGCAACTCTTATTGCTATTGCTATTGTCAACCCACCTGTTATTCTTTGTAGGTAATTTGTCTTTTCTATCTGAATACTTTTATTATTTTAATTTCTTAACAATTTTAGGTTTTATTTTAGATTCAGGGGTACGTGTGCAGATTTGCTACATGAGTGACACACAGAGTTAAAAAGGCCATAAAAAAGACCCTAAGGGGAACCTCCAGCACTGGGCCCGAGGCACCCATGGCACTCATGACACTATTGGGCTCAAGTAAGATCACCAAGATCCTTCTTGCTTGTCCTCCCACTTAGGAGCTGCAGGACCTAGGGCAGAGCCTTCCTGTTGCAAATTTCCTTAAATAGAATAATAATTATACTTGCCTGGTAAAATTGTTGCAAGGAGTAAATGAGATTTTTTTTTTTTTGAGATGGAGTCTCCCTCTGTCACCCAGGCTGGAGTGCAGTGGTGTGATCTTAGCTCACTGCAACCTCTACTTCCCGGATTCAAGCAATTCTCCTGCTTCAGCCTCCCAGGTAGCTGGGATTACAAATGTGCAACACCATGCCAGCTAATTTTTGTATTTTTAGTAGAGACGAAGTTTCATCATGTTGGCCAGGCTGGTCTCGAACTCCTGACCTCAAGTGATCCACCCACCTCAGCCTCCCTAAGTGCTGGGATTACAGCATGAGCCACTGTGCCTGGCCTAAATGAGATAATTATATAAAACTCTTAGAACAGTTCCTGGCACATAGTAAACACTCAGTAAATGTGATGATGATGATGGTGGTGGTGGTAGTGATTTTGAAATATACACTTTTATATGTTTCTAGAAAAGAGTAGGTATAATCTTGTCCATCAGAATTCTACACAAGATAACAGAAGATTATCATCAGGTTGTATTGTGGGCCTTTCATTTCTTCCCAATGTCAAAAATTTAAAGAGGTCAGAACACGATCTCCCCATCTCCATTTTGGAGCAGTATTCTGGTCATATCGTATTCTGGGTTCAGGTTCCAGAAAAACTCCTCTGCTATCCACTCCTGACTCCACCAGCTGTGATTCCTCAAGCTTTTTGGACAGTTAAGGAATCTCCCTGTATTGGCAGCAGTCAGAGGTAATGTAGATAACACCTAACTTTCTGCTTAGGGAATAAAGGATATCTGAAAGCCTTTTAACCTGTTTCTCTTGGTCTCTAACATTTTACTGTTTCTTTGTGATTAAAAGCCATCTGGAAGCCCAGTGGCAGAGACAGCTGGCATCCACCAATGTCCACACTCTCTTCCTCTTCCTGGGTACGCAGCCACCCTTACAGTCATATGTGGCCTGACTGAGTTCTGGCCAATGGAAGGTGAGCAGAAGTGAATGTGCACCATGTCTAGGCCTCCCGTAGCTAATCCTCACTTTTACTCAATGCACCAGCAGAATGAAAAAGACTCCTTTGACTAGAGAAGGGCTGAGTTTCAGCATCAAAGGAATTTAGATGCCTGAGTCACTGCATGGAGTAATGATGTGCATTAATCAAAAACATCTGCTTTGGATCATGAATTAGAAATAAATGTATATTATGTTAAGCTGCTGATATTAGGAGCTATCTTTTAAAAGTTAGCCTGCCTCTGACTAATGCAGGCTCTAATTATGGCAAACTCTAAGGCAGTGACTTAGCCAAGGTCACACAGTTAGGAATTCAGGCTTCGACAGCTCTCACCATTAAAAGTCTATTAAAGATACTGTCCACCTCTATGTGAAGTAAAATAAGCTCTCCAAAGTTGGCCGGCTGGCTGGCTGGATAGACTGGTGAATGAATGGGTGAATGGATAAATGGATGAATGAATGGATGGATAGATGAATGGATGAATATGTTGATGAATGAATGGGTGAATGGATAGATTCATTGATGGATGGATGGATGGGTGTGTGGGCAATGACCCTGTGGTCACTTATGGGCGAAATTGCCATCAGTTTACAGAGGAAGAACCAGAAAGTATTTGTTTCTCTTGAAAGGTGGGAAGAAGCAATGTGATCAACCCAGAGTTCTCAGAGAGATGGGCAATCCTGTTCAAGGTTGTGAGGCCTGAGCAAGGGCCTCCCAGAGCACAGAGCATCTTGAAATCACTAGGGAAATTAACCACACAGACTCACAAGGATCCTGATTCATTTCTACAGTGGTTGTGTAGCTCAAGACAAGAAGACTAAAGACAAACAAGTCCAGACAATGGAGGCTGGATCTTGCTAGATGGGGGCCAGCCAAATAAGAATAGGGTGTGTTTGTCAAAAAATAGGGGGCTTAACGCGAGGCACGGTAGCTCATCCCTGTAATCCCAGCGCTTTGAGAGGCAGAGGTGGGCAGATCACTGGGGCCCAGGAATTCAAGGCTGGCCTGGGCAACATAATGAGACCCTGCCTCTACAAATAATAGAAAAATTAGCCAAGCACGGTGGCATGCACCTGTAGTCCCTGCTACTCGGGAGGCTGAGGTGGGAAGATTGCTTGAGCCTGGAAGTTTGAGGCTGCAGAGAGCTGTGATTGCACCACTGCACTCCAGCCTGGGTGACAGTGAGACCCTGCAAAAAAAAAAAAAAAAAATGAAAGAAAGAGAAAGAAAGAAAAAGAAAAAAGAAAGAGAAAAAGAGAGAGAAAGAAAGAAAGAGAAAAGAAAGAAAGAGAAAAGAAAGAAAAAGAAAGGAAGAAAGAGAAAGAAAGAAAGAAAAATAAAGAAAGGAAGGAAGGAAGGAAGGAAGGAAGGAAGGAAGGAAGGAAGGAAGGAAGAAAGAAAGAAAGAAAGAAAGAAAGAAAGAAAGAAAGAAAGAAAGAAAGAAAGAAAGAAGGAAAGAAGAAAGAGAAAGAAAGAAAGAGAAGGCAAATAGGCACATCAGCCAGCTGGGGCCGGCCCCGCCCACTTGCCCCCCGCTTATCTCCCACGAAGAGTGCCAGTTCACCATGCTGAAGTGAGGAGTGCTCCCAGCCTGCATCCACCCAGGACCGTCTTTCTGCAGGGCTGCAGGGGCTGAGCCCCCTGCACTCAGCTCTCCTCTGGGATGGCAGGGATGGCTGGGCTTCCCTCCTTCCAGGGACATGTGAGCGTCTCTGCCTCTGGCAAGCAGGCCCTTTAAGCCTGTCTTTATGTCCTTATCAGGGCTCCACGGCAGGCCCAGGTGCCAGGCCTCATTCAGTCAATTACCGTCTTCGCAGGACACAATGCTCTCTTCTGTGTGCAGATAGAGACACTTTCATGGCAAGGGTTCAGAGCTAAATCCTCTTTTGATACTGTCAGAAACTCCCTGCCAAGCTGACACTGTATGTTAGAGGGAAAAGAGCTCACCGGCGCAGAAAGCCGAAATTAAATTAAACAGGATATTAATACCTAGTAGTTAAGGAAATGATACTTCCTTTTTTTGATTCCTCTCTCTCTCAGTGCTGAAGCCAAAAAATGCATCCCCCTCTTGGCTGAACCAGTTGGGCCCCGGGGTTTCCAAAGCAAAACAGGGACATGATTCCTCTGGCAGGAGAGCCTTCTGCAGTGTTTCCTCATCACCCTCAGCCAGCCCCCACACCCCAGGTCCTTCCAGTTTTCCTCTGTTCTTCTGAAACCAGAAGGTCTGGTTAATCCTTCTGAAGTAGACGGAAATTGAAACTCAGTTAAAGAGGCCAGATTATGGGTGAAGTTTTTTTCTTCTCGATTTTCTAAATTTTAAAAATTAGGGTCACATTACCGTTTATATTAAAAAACAGAACTCTCTTTGCCCTCTCTTTGAGCTCCCCATCCTGTGACATTTTCCTATCAAATGCTTGGCTTACAGATCCCATTGATAATAAGGGCTCCATGGTCATTGCATCGTTGTTGAAAGGTGTTCACCCAGCACTTATGTGTGCCAGGCCCTGTGCTCAGCACTTTGTGTGAATTTTCACCTAATCCTCACCACAGTTGTATCAAGTAGGTAAATGTTCTCACTCCTGTCTTTAACATGCATATATACCATGTTGCAGCAGTATTCCCGACAGCCAAAAGGTGGAAACAATCCAAGTGGCCATCGATAGGAAAATGGATGAACATGACGTGGTCTAGCCATACAATGGAATATTACTCAGCCTTGAAAAGGAAGGATGCTCTGACATATGCTATGACGTGGGTGGACCTTGAGGATTTATGCTGAATTAAACAATCACAAAGTGACAGATACTGTAGGAATACCTCATAGTGACTTGAGTGGAGTAAGCAAGTGAGAGAAAGAGAATGAGAATCAACTCAGAGACTCATCTGTTAGGGCAGCAGATAGGCCCTTGTAGACTGTGTGAGATGCCTAGAGCAGTCATTTTCAAGAGACAGAAAGTGGGATGGAGGTTGCAAGGGGCTGAGGGAAGAGAGAATAGGGAGTTCGTGTGTGATGGGTGCAGAGTTGCAGTTTTGCAAGACGAAAAGAGTTCTGGAGATAGGCTGCACAACGATGTGAATGCATTTAATGTTAATGTGCAAAAACTGCACACTTTAAACATCATTAAAATGGTAAATTTTATGTTCTGTATATTTTACCACAATCAGAAATAAATAAATAAAAAAAGAAAAGAAATGAGAAAACTAAGACTCAGCAAGGTGAAAGGACTTGTCCAAGGACACCAGCCCCTAAGTGGCAGAACCAGACCCCACTCATGCAAAGCCCGGGTCTCACCTTGCCGGGAATGACACTTCCCTGTGAAAAAGCGCAGGTGCTGTCATGATAGGTCTCCCTCATGCTCCAGAATCACCTCTGGATTCCTGCCACCACTGAACACACAATCCAAATCAGAATACCACTGAGCAATAAAAAGGAATGAACGACATGTATGTGCCGCAGCCTGGATGAACCTCAAAAACATTATACTCAGTAAAAGAAGCCGGACAGAAGAGACCACACATTATATGATTCCATTTCCAGGGAAGATCAAGAAAAGGCAAAGCTGCAAAGATGGCAGCAAGTAGATTAGCAGCTGTCTGGATGGCGGCAGCAGAGAAAGGGGATTAATTGTACATGTGCACAAGGGATGGTATCAGGGTGATGAAAATGCTCCAGCATGGATTTTGAGTGATGGTTGTACGACTTGGTAAATTTACTTTTAAAAAAGCATTGAGTTGGACACTTGAAAAGGGTGAATTCCATAATATGCAATATGTGCCTCAATGAAGTTGTTTGTTTGTTTGTTTTGAGATGGAGTCTCGCTCTGTTGCCCAGGCTGGAGTGCAATGGTGTGATCCCAGCTCACTGCAACCTCCACCTCCCAGGTTCAAGCAATTCTCCTGCCTCAGCCTCCCAAATAGCTGGGACTACAGGTGCATGCCACCACACCCGGCTAATTTTTGTATTTTTAGTAGAAATGGGGTTTCACCATGTTTGCCAGCCTGGTCTCGAACTCCTGACCTCTAGTGATTCACCTGCCTTAGCCTCTCAAAGTGCTGGGATAACAGGCATGAGCCATCATCCCTGGCCAAATTTTTTTTTTTTTTTTAAGAAATACAATCCAAGTTCTCACACATTTGACAAGGGCTTATACGCTGCTCTATAGCTGCATCTCTCAGTTCATTCTCATTCTCTCTCTCTCACTCACTCCGCTCAAGTCACTATGGCCTCCTCCCTGTTCCTTGAATACACCAAGTGCACTCATGCCCCAGGGCCTTTGCACCTACTCTTCCCTCTCCCTAGGATTGGATTTCCTAAGATAATCACATGGCTCCCTCACTCCATCCAGATCTCCTCATCCTATCTCCTCTTCCTATCTCCTCCAGTCCCTCCCTAGCCAGGCAGCCTCTGCTGTGTCCCAGCAAGCCCTTCAGTATTGGAGTCTCAGAGAAATCATGGACATTAGCCTCCCAGAGAGGGTTCTCATCTACATAGTGAGAGGCCTGCCTTTCTGCTGGGCTGAGAACATTCCTTGGCATAAGTAACTTCCTGGGCACTCAAAGTCATTCTCACTGTCCTCCACAAAGACTCCTATGCAGACCAGAAGCTCAGGGGTTCAAAGATTTCCCAGGTCCTCCAATTCCACCCCTGTTGCTGCAAAAGACGTGATGTCACTCTTTTGTATGGCTGAGTAGTATTCCATTGTATATGTATACACACCACATTTTCTTTATCTAAGCATCGCTGATGGACTATATAGTATATAGTATATATGTATATATAGTATACACATACAATATATAGTATAGGCCGGGCGCGGTGGCTCACACTTGTAATCCCAGCACTTTGGGAGGCCGAGGCGGGTGGATCATGAGGTCAGGAGAGCGAGACCACAGTGAAACCCCGTCTCTACTAAAAATACAAAAAATTAGCCGGGCGTGGTGGCGGGTGCCTGTAGTCCCAGCTACTTGGAGAGGCTGAGGCAGGAGAATGGCGTGAACCCAGGAGGCGGAGCTTGCAGTGAGCCGAGATAGCACCACTGCCCTCCAGCCTGGGCGACAGAGCGAGACTCCATCTCAAAAAAAAAAAAAAAATAGTATATACATATATAACATGTGTATAATATATACATATAATATATGTATATTATATATATATTATATGTATATACCTATATATGTATACCAATATATACTCTATATGTATACCAATAGTATATATACTAATAGTGTATATAATGGTGTGTATATACACACTATTACATATATACGGTATACATATACACTAAATATACACTATTATATATAGTGTGTACATATACACTATTATATATATACTGTGTACATATACACAATATATACACCATTATATATATACAGTATATATGTATATACTATATATATTTATATACTATTAATTCTGTCTCCCTGAAGAACTCTAACTAATACAACGTGTTAGCTCCCACGTTCTCATGTTCATCCAAATGCAAGCTGATGAGCAAAAGATTGCTCCGACATTCTTTCCCTGGCCCTCAAGGGACATCTGGGCCCAAGCACTCTTATCTGATGCATGGCAGCCTCCCACTAACACTCAGTGCTATTCCCATTTCTGATTCGATAGTTAACACAAGGCCTCCACATGTAGCCTCAGCAAGCAAAGTCAAAACGAAGCAAAACTACAAATCTACGGTCACCCTTCTTTCTTCCTTTTACCCCATTCTGGCAGGTGGGTGACATGAGCAGGACATAGGGAGTTAATATGTAAAGCTCCTTCCCTGATAGCACCAGCTCCCCACGTCTCTGTCTTTTGTGCAAGGTTAATAAAATAAATTTTGAATATCAATAAAGTGCATTCTATTTTTCTTGGCATGTCCCAGCCCCACTCCGTCCTTCTATTGCAGAAGTCATGCTACAGAGAGATCACTTTTCCACAGAGCATTGATGTGGTGCCATAAGGGCTGCAGATGATTTGCTAAAATGCTCCAAAGGTATTCAAATTTCTTTAAAGAAGAAATTCAATTTATGTGCATTTATATTACAATGTCTGTCAGGAAGAAAGGTTATAATCACCAGCATATTTCAGATTTACATTTTCCTCTGTACATGAGGTAATGGTATTAGAGGGAAACGATGGGGCTTACAGTTGAATTGGACGCATGGTCCTATTTTCATTGCTGCTAAAAGCATGTTTTTGAAGTTCTTGAGGAAAGCATATGTTAGCATATGTTAGGGAAACATCAAGAACAGGAGGCTGGGTGGTTGAGAAGGAAACATTTGTCTTTCCTTCTGGCCTCTCCATGTGGATAGGCTATTTCTCAGTGCCTCCCCACCTCGGGAAGCCATCTGAGGTTTCAGCATCTGACACAAACTCAAGAACAGAGCTCAGGCTGAATGGGTGTGTTCCAAGGGCACTGTCCATCTCCGCCCTGGAAATCTCAGACAGCCAACTCCAGTAAGCTCCAGTAAGGGCAGGAAGGAGTAAAGCATTAACTCATCCAGAAAGCGATCCTTGATCCTGGATATTTTTAAATTACTTCCAGTGCTTTCTCCTCAAATATTCATCAATAGGCGCCCAGGAAGCTCTACCGCCAGAAGGACCAGTGCAAGCAGGGTGATTGAGCCTGGCTCCCTGTAAACAGAAGACTGGGGTCTCCTTTCTTGTCCAAGGTCCAAAGCTGCTGGCAGGCAAAAGCAGGATTCCAATCCAGCAGATTTGCTTCCACGAGCCACGGTGTTAATCCAGTTGCCTTGGGCCATCCAGGTAGAGACTACATTTAGATTTCATGAGCCATACTCTCTAAACAAGGATATCCAGGAATCTGAGTGAATGAATGTCCCTCAGTGATTCTGACCAGGTCTTTAGTTCACTCTTTCGCCCCACAGCAGATGAGAGACTCAGATGCCTGGTCTTACTGCTTCCAAATTATACACGTTGAAAACTTCTCTCCTGTGATTACCAAAAAAAAAAATGTTTTCTTGGATGATTTTTTTTTTTTTTCAGACAGAGTCTGGCTCAGTTGCCTAGGCTGAAGTGCAGTGGCGTGATCTCAGCTCACTGCAACCGCCACCTCCTGGGTTCAAGTGATTCTCCTGCCTCAGCCTCTCAAGTAGCTGGGATTACAGGCACCCGCCACCACACCCTGCTAATTTTTGTATTTTTAGTAGAGACAGGGTTTCACCATGTTGGCCAGACTGGTCTCAAACTCCTGACCTCAAGTGATCCGCCTGCCTCAGCCTCCCAAAATGTTGGGATTACAGGCATAAGCCATCAAGCACGGCCTTTTGTTTTTCTTTTTTTGACAGGGTCTCACTCAATCACCCAAGCTGGAGTGCAGGGGCATAATCACAGCCCACTGCAGCCTCGAACTCCTGGGCTCAAGCCAGCCAAAGCACTGGGATTAATGAATAGGTATGTTTAACTGGATGTGCCACCACCTCCTTTATTGTGTTTTCATCTAGATACAAAAGTAATAGCAGTTGAATGTAGAATATTTGGGAACTATGGACAAGCTGAAAAAAAAGAGAAAATTAAAATCAACCTTGATTTCACCCCACAGGAGTAACCATTCTTAATGGTTCTCTTTATACTGTTTTGGCATAAACCCCTCTGCATTGTTTATACATATAATTATCATATGTATAACATGTATATGTTTTTATAAAAGTGAAAGCACACTCAGTTATTTTATTGATTGATGATATGGTTTCGCTGTGTCCCCACCCAAAATCTCATCTTGAATTGTAATTCCAATAATCCCCACAATCCTCATGTGCCAAGGGAGGGACCCAGTGGGAAGTGATTGGATCATGGGGACGGTTTCCCCCATGCTGTTCTCGTGAGAATGAATGAGTCTCACAAGATCTGATGGTTTTATAAGTGTCTGGCATTTCCCCTTCTTGCACTCATTCTCTCTCCTGCTGCCCTGTGAAGCAGTACCTTCTGCCATGATTGTAAGTTTTCTGAGGCCTCCCCAGCCATGCAGAACTTTGAGTCAATTAAACCTCTTTTGTTTATAAATTACCCAGTCTCGGGTATATTTCTTCATAGCCGTGTGAGAATGGACTAATACATTGATATATTAGTTCACAACAGATTATGAGCGTCTCTTTACGTCAAAGTCTTCTATAACATAATTTTAACACCTGCATAGTATTCCTGTCTTTGGCTGTACTTTAAAATACTTTCCAATCCCCTCTTGTTGGACATTTAGGTTGTTCTGAATTTTTCACTAATATAATTAATGTTGCAAGGCACATCTGTGTAGCTGCTCCTATTCACAATTACTTACTTAGGGCAATCCCTAAAAAGTGAAATGTAGGGGCCATGAGATATAAATATTTGTAACATTTTGGTCAATATTGCCAGATGGTCTCTAGAAAGAGTGCACCACTTCCTCTCCCCATCATCAGTGTGTGAGATTCCATGTTTCACTGACCTGAGCCCTAACTTAATTGGTTAAGAAAAAATCTCATTTGCTCTAAGATTGATCAAAAAAATAAAAGAAAGAGGAAAAAAGCCTCTGATAAGTTAGTTGCTGCTCAGTCTAGAAGAAATGTAGACAATGGATTTACTGGGAGGTTGGGCCCTTCTGGGGCAATAGGAAAAAAAGCATCTTTAGTTAATGGAGGAGCTGGGGAGAGTTCATGGGGGAGAGAGTCCATAGCTCACAAAGAGATATTGATGTGACACCTGTAAGCCTTTTGGGTGATATTAGGCCTACATTAGCATCTTTAGATTTCATTTATTTATTTTATTTTTATTTATTTATTTTTTGAGATGGAGTCTCAGTCTGTTGCCCAGGCTGGGGTGCAGTTTCGTGATCTCGGCTCACTGCAATCTCTGCCTCCCAGGTTCAAGTGATTCTCCTGCCTCGGCCTCCCAAGTAGCTGGGACTATAGGCCTACACCACCACGCCTGGCTAATGGTCTTTGTATTTTTAGTAAAGACAGGGTTTCACCATGTTGGCCAGGCTGGTCTTGAACTCCTGGCCTCAAGTGATACACCTGTTTTGGCCTCCCAAAGTGCTGGGATTACAGGCGTGAACCACCACACCCAGACTAGGTTTTATTTTCTGATCCTCCGGGAATCACTAAAATTTGGTAGGACGCAAACTCCTGGCTGAGATCTGACAATGAAAGGGAAGATACTGTTTTGTGTTTAGAAGAAAAAAATATCAAATAGAAGGAATTGGTTGGAATAACATAATATACATCCTCCTGAAATCCAGGAACACAGCAGGAGAGAACTGGAGAAGAGGAGTGTCTGGGTAACTGGAAGGAAAGCCACCTTGACTGGCTGAAAAAACAATAGTTCATGATTTCTCCTGGTTCCGTGGGTTGGCTGGGCAATTCTCCTGTGGCTTCTGCCTGGACTCAGTTCTGCCACTGAAGTCAGCTGGAAGATCAGCTGGGCTGGGAGTACCAGATGGCCCCCCTCACACAGGCCTTCCATGTGGTCCCCCAGCCTCTAAAGTCTGGATGGGCTTCTTTACCTGTAGGTCTTAGGGCAGCCTTTCACAAGGGCCCAGGCAGAAGCTGCAAGGCCTCAAAACCTACACTCCAAACTCGCCCACCCTCACTTTTTTCTATAAATTTACTTGTATGGTGGTAAAATATGTAGAACATAAAATTTACCATTTTAACCATTTTTGTGTGTTTGTTTTAGAGAGCCACGTTGTGGCTCAGGCTGGAGTGCCATGGCATGATCACAGCTCACTGCAGCCTCAACTTCCTCAGGCTTGAGCCATCCTCCCACCTCAGCCTCCTGAGTAACTGGAACTATAGGTGTGTGCCACCACAAAGGCTAATTTTGTTTATTTTTTGTAGAGACAGGGTCTCCCTATGCTGCCCAGGCTGGTCTCGATCTCCTAGGCTCAAGCAATCTTCCTGCCTCGGCCTCCCAAGATGCTGACATTACAGGCATGAACCACCACGCCTGGCCCATTTTAACCATTTTTTTATTGTGCAGCTCAGTGGCATTAACTTCATTCACATTGTTTTGTTGTGCAACCATCACCAGCATCCATATCCAGGACTTTTTCATCTTCCCAGACCGAACCCCTGTTCCCATCAAACACTAACTCCCCATTCCCCATTTCCCCAGCGCCTCACACTCACCGCTGTAATTTCTATCTATGGATTTGATGACTCTTAAATACCTCATAAAAATGGAATCATCCAGTATATGTCATTTTGTGACTTACTTATTTCTCTTGGCATAATGTCTTTGAGGTTCATCCATATTGTAGCATGTGTCAGAATGCCCTTTCTTTTTATGGCTGGATAATATTCCACTGTATGCATATTGCCCATTTTGTTTATCCATTCTTCTGTTGATGGGCACTTGAGTTCTTTAATCCAGCCTCATTTTCTGCCATGTGCTATGGGATAAAGCAAGCCCCAAGGCCAGCTCAGACTCAAGAGGTCAGTAATACAGACTCCATCAATTGATGAGAGGAGCAGCAACATCACATTTTAAGGGACTAGGATGCAGGAAGACCTAATTCACTGGAGGCCATTTTATAATCCAGATCTACTACAGAACCAAATAGCAACAGGGACATCCAAAAAGACCTTGGCAGAAGTACAATGAAATTTAACTGGTTTTGAGTACCAAGTCCAGAACACTGGCTCAAAGAATAACTTGCATAGGAAGGGAACAGTGGGTGTGCTTGTGGTCCATAGATTTTGGGTGAGAGAACCACTGCTTCCTTCCAACTGAAAGATGTAATGAGTTTAGTGCTGTGTTTGTGAGTTTAATACAAACAAGCCCTGTGTAATGAGTTTAATCGTCTGAGTAGCAAATGAAATGGGCATACCAGAAACGGGGCAGGAATGAAAGCAGAGGCCCTGTGCTCTAGTCTTCTCCATCCCCCAAAGAGAAACTAGCCATGTTACCGTAAGTTAATTCCACATCTTCTCTCTGCTTTAGTTTTCTCAGTAGCAAGATGGAAACCATCATATCTATCTTGTCATGAACAAACAATGAACTAAAGTTTGTGAAAGTCATTTTTAAGAAAGGAAAAACATTATGTGCCGCTCCTTCCCTCTGCCAGGCGATTTCTTTCAAGCATCCACGTGTTCTTTTCTGGTATCCAGTTCTCTCTTTCCTTCCCATCTGGGGTCATGGACAATGGTCTTGTCTTTGCTTTATCTGATTTCTCTCTGAAGTACAGCCAGGTGCCCCCAAAAGACTACAGAGCTAACTTTACAAGAGGCTTCCTGGTACTTTTCGATTTCAAAGTACACTGCAGGTTCTTAATGCATGTTAAACAGTAACGAAGATCACAGCAGAAATGGCCAGCTGCCCCCGTTTTCTTGCCCTTTACTGTCCCTCTTCTTGTCCTTCCTGTGAGGGATGGATGAACAGAGGCCCTCAGAGTGACGTCCAGAGTAGGAGGAAGGCAGTTAGAAGGCCCTGAAGTACAAGGTGGAGGGAAGGAAGCCTCCCAAGCCTCAATTTCTCCATCTGCAAATCGGGGGTGATGCTGGGCCAGGAATAAGGTGAGATGAGTGAGGTGAGATCCTGCAAGTACAGGGAAGGATGGTGTCTTTATTTTAAATGTTGATAATCTGTTCAACATGAATTTTTTTGCATTAACTTTGATTTTTTTTAATTACAATGAAATACTGTCTTCATTATTGAGTTTTGGGGTGCCTCTTTAGATTTTGGGCTTGGGGCAAATGTTTCCCTTACCTCGCCCCAGTCTCAGCCCTAGATAATAGTGCCAATCTCATGGGGGTTGTTTCAAATAGATATATATATTTTAAGACAGAGCCTCACTCTGTTGCCCAGGCTGGAGTGCAGCAGTGCCATATCAGCTCACTGCAACCTCTGCCTCCTGGGTTCAAGGGTTCAAGCAATTCTCTTGCTTCAGCCTCTTGAGTAGCTGGGATTACAGATGCCCACCATCACACCCAGCTAATTTTTGTATTTTTAGTACATGGGCTTTCACCATGTTGACCAGGCTGGTCTTCAACTCCTGATCTCAAGTGATCCACCTGCCTCAGCCTCCCAAAGTGTGGGGATTACAGGCACGAGCCACCGCGCCCATCCTGTTTCAAAGATTAAATGAGGTGACGCATGTAAATCAGTGACAGGCACATAGCAAGTGCCCCACACAGGTGAACCATGATTATAATTACTGCATTCATCTCATCCGTCTCTCTGCCCGACAAGAAAACCGAGACAGAGAAGTCATGCAATCTACCCAAGATCACTCTGCAGTTGATGCGGGTCTGCCTGACTGCAGAAAAGTCCTTTTCATCCCTTTTCTTCCCAGCAGACAGAAACACAGTTGTGGAGGGTATGGACTGGATCAGACAATCATCGGGAGAGCAGGGGAGAGAGTCCACTTTTCTCTCAGGCTACGTGACATTTTCCATTTTATCTTGCTGTTCCCAAGAATGGGCTCTACCCAGGATAAGCTGGACTGTCCCTCTGTCCCAGTGGCCTTCCTTACAACTCCCCAAATTCAGGTCAGGCACGGCTGCCCATCAGTTCCTTCTGTGGTGCCGGTTGCTGGTTCACAGCAGTTGTCACCAGCATATGACTCCTTGATCACTGTCACCTCCACCAGGCTGGGTCTGGGACTCCTTTCATTTCACTCATGATCTGTCCCTAATGCCTAGAACAGTGCCTGGTCCAAGTAGACTCACCAAGAGTGTTGATGGAATGAAAGAACCCATGAACAAAGGAATGACAGAACAAAATTTTTCAGATGAGAAGCTGAGGGTCAGGGTGGTCAGGTGACTTACTCAGGGCCACACACCAATGAGCAGCAGAGCTGGAATTCCAACCAGTTGGGCCTGGCTCCAGAACATGTGTCTTCTCCACAACTCTGTGTTGCAAAAATCCTTCCATCTGCATTCCAAACCCTACTCGAATAATCTCCATCTCACTGCATCTCTCTCCACCTCTTGCCCTCCATCCCCCACCAGATGTTCAAGAATGAAAATATCTGAGAAAATAAGCCAAATTTCTAAAAACGTACATTCAAATGTCTGGAAAGCTCTTGCATGGGTGATTAAATTAAGAGAAAATATGCTTAAACAGACAGTGCCCCTGCCAAATTGAATTTCTTGTTTGCCGTGTTGTTCTTGGATGAATAAGTGGGCCCTCCATGTACGGTTAGAGCAGAGATAAGTTTGTCCGCAAGAGCGATACACGGCTCTCTGGAGCCCGGCTCAAACACAGGACACGACCTCTACATTTAATTTCTGAATCTCCCTTGGGAAAATGTCTCCACTTGTGCCATCCAGGGACATTTGGCCACCCCTCTGCAGGTTCCCAAACCCACCGGTGAAGACAAAGAGGAACTGAAGACACCAAAAGTCTGGTCACTGCTACTCAGTGTGTGGTCCTGCACCAGCAATATCAAAAACACCTGAAGGCTTGTTAGAAATTTCCACCCTCAAGCTCACCCCCAGACCACTGAATCCAAAATTCTGGGGGTAGAGCCCAGAAATCTGTGTTTTCTCCAGCCCTCCAGGAGACCCTGCTGTCACCAGCCTTGTCCAGCACCAGCCTTTGCAGTTTCCCTTGATGGAATTCAATTCTTGAAGGAAAGAGTGCATCCTGATTTTGGCCAAATGAGGAATTTGGGATCCAAGAAGGGGAAGGGAGTTGTCCGAATCTTGGATGGAAAATGAGATAGAAAGGTAGGGATAGAGTGAGAAGAACAAGGAGCAAAAGGGGAAACTGAGTCAGAATGCGATGACCTGGCAGTACCATACATCCTTACAGGTGAGCAAAAGGCAGAATGTCAGAACTGAAAGGAACCAACCAACATCTCTTCCTCAGTCTCTGATCCTTCAGTTCTGCCTGCAAAGCTGTCGAAGAGATCTAAGTCACAGGTCACTTACACCAGTCCCTTCAGAGGCTCCCCACTGACCTCAGGCTAAAGTCTAAAACTGCCTAGCACAGACTCTTCATGACCTGGCCCCTGCTATTTCCCCAGCCTCATCCCCTGCCCACCTAATGCTGAGTACCCCAAGACTACCGGCGACGTCCACTTCCCCCACTGCACCTGCTCTCTCTGGTCTCCACATTTGGTCTTGTCCCTATAATAAGCCCTTCCTACTGCCTGGGCTTATTCACCTACAGGATGTCTCCAGGCACCTGTTCCCAAGAGGTCAACCCCAAGGGTCAACGGCAGTCTGTTCCATCCACCCCACCCCTCAACCAACTCTAGTGCGAAAGATGTCCACCTGCCTTTGAGTTTTCCTAACCTCAAGATCAAATAATGAAAGTTTCAGCAATTCCATGCCATTCAGTGACTGCCACCAGGAGCTATTCAGAAAAAAACCTGGCACCGTGTGGCACACTCAGCAGATAATGAGCAAAGTCTGGAGGGCTGAGGTCTACACCAGAAGAAAAATGATTACCCTGCATCTTACCATTTCAAGCTGCTCTGATATATCACAAGCGTTTGCCTCTATTTTTATACCCCAACAAATCCCTCATTGTGTCTAGGCTGACTTTCTTAATTGCCACCAATGTTGAGCCTCTGAGTAGCACTGACCTCATTATCAAAAAGCTACAATGCGGCTGGGCATGGTAGCTCATGTCTGTAATCCCAGCACTTTGGGAGGCCAAGGTGGGCGGATCACCTGAGGTCAGGAGTTCGAGACCAGTCTGGCCAACATGGTGAAACCCTGTCTCTACTAAAAATACAAAAAATTAGCCAGGTGTGGTGGCAGGCGCCTGTAATCCCAGCTACTCTGGAGGCTGAGACAGAATCACTTGAACCCAGGAGGCTGAGGTTGCAGTGAGCCGAGATCATGCCATTGCACTCCAGCCTGAGTGACAGAGTAAGACTTCATCTCAAAAAAAAAAAAAAAAAGCGATAATGCATTTTCTAGAAATGAAAATTCAGAAGTTGTACCCCAGTCCTTATTTACAAATAAAGATGTGTGGTCATTATCACACCGTTTGGTTTAATATTCAGCCAATGTCTTGGTCAGGGAGCCTCGTACAATGGCTCTCCACAATCCAACACTACGATGACATGTCTTTCTAACTTTCCAAACCACACTGGATATATGCTTTGCAGAGTTCACTCATTGTAGCCCAAAGCCACAAGCTAAGCAGTACTGGGAAATATCCAAGGCAAGTAATGGGTATCAGAGAAGACACTGGGTGGCTGACAGACTCCTAGAGAGAAGAGCCTGAAGGTGGAGGAGAAGGAGCAGAAGTCCTAAGGAGGACAAAATCAAGAGAAGGCCAGCAGCAGAGCCAGAGACTTCAGGGGCATAGGGGGTAGGCTGTAGGCACGGGGGTAGGCTGCATCCTCTGCCAACTGAGGGTGAAGTGACACATGTTTCTGCCTTAAGTGATCAGTTTTTACTTTTAACGTTGAAGATTAAAATTAAGTGCATTACTGTAGATCAGTTTACAGGGATTTGGTACATCTGTTTTGGAAATGAAAAACAAAACTGAGTAACATCATTATATGTATTACCAGAATTGGTGTAATGTATCAGTATCACCCCGGGCTGCCTCCACGCTACCTCCACTTTTCAGCATTCCTGGCACTTGGTGGGGAAGACATTTGGCCGGGCCTGGGGAGACAGCTGCCCTCCACAAATGCAAAGAGGTACTGAGTCACAGTTCAGATTCCCTGGTGGCCAGGTACCAAATACCAGCAATTGCTTCCACCACAATGAGGGGGTGGCAGGGTGGGCAACTGCGTCAACGGCTGTTGCCAGAACCCAGCAGAAGCCCCAGTCGTTGGCCCCTGTTCCTGGCTTGACACCCCACAGCCTCTCACTTGCCAAGAGTTTTACACTGACCTTGGATGTCCAGCCATAAGGGAAAAAAGCTGGCAAGTTAGATTATTGCTTCAATAATGAGCGAATGGTTTCTGGTTTGCTATTTACACTGCTCTCTGGGAGAGAAAACAAGTCTTCCAACTGAACTCCTCCAATTTCTACTATTTATCCAAGATTACACATATAATCCCATAATAAAACACCGTGCCTGCCCAGAACACAGAGTGATTGCCTACAGATGTGCCCAAACCAAAACATCTGCACGTCCAAAATGGCCACCGGCATGGTATTTTTTTATTTTTATTTTTATTTTTTATCTCCTCTGGGTTGATAACTGAAATGGCTAGTTAACTTCTGAAACTCAGAGTGGAAATCCATCTAGGGGAGGAAAAGACATGCTGGTGGCAGTCTTCCGGACGTGCTGCCCAAAATAGGACGCCATGCTGTGCTTGACTTCAAGTAACACCTTGTAGGCTGATGAAGTTTGGCCTCAGCAGCATGCCGTCACTGACACATGAAAATAAAATGCTTTCCTAATGGTGCCTGGCACAGCGTCAGGAAAATACCTCATCTGAATTTTTATTCAGCTGACAAATGACGTGCATCTCTGCCTTTATCCGGCTGCTTATATTAAATATCTGAGTGCAGCAAAGATTTCTTAATTTGCTCATTTCTCTCGGCACCATGTAGAATGAGGGCTTAGAATGAAATCGTATCAAGAGGCAAGAGAGATGTCTACCTGCTCACAGCAAACCCCTGGAAATTGCTGGGCCTCCCTGGATCATATCACATAATCATCTCAGCTCTACTTTGATTTGTCTCTCAATATACTGTTTAAAAATGTAACCCAATCGCCCAGCCCAACAAGCAGTCTGTTTATTATTACTTTTGATAGAAAGGTTCATAACATCCTATAATGTGTGTGCATTTTTTATTCCATTTGGCTACTAGACATTGAAACCATTTGGGACATTTATTAAAATGCATTCAGCCGCTCTTTAGGATGAGGTTAATGTGGGATTTATGCCTCTGGTGCTCTGTGCACAAAGCGATAATAATGCTTGTTTAGTACTTAGTTCACGTACAAAATGGTCAGCTATAAAAACTGAAGAAATACAAAGATTGGCTCAAAAAAGCACAGAGTGGGGAGGGATTTTTTTCAAGCTGCAGGAGGGGGCGCTTATGTAGAAGACCAGATGAGGAGCAGAAATTTATCTGGTTACATGAGACAGGCCAGGGAGTGGGGGCTCCCAAAAGCCTAGTTTGCTAAACCCAAGTCTGACAACCTGCCAAGGGAATTTTGTGCCACCCGGCTTGGACAAGAGACGCTTTCCCAATGGCCACATTCCTCCTCATGTCTTCCTAAATCCTGTCTATCCCAAAGGCCCATGGTCTGGTCTTCAAAGAGACCTTAGCCAGCAAGAGGGCCAGAGGGCTGAGGACAGAGCCAGTCAGACATTTGGGCTTGAGCTTCTCTAGTATCCAAAGCAGATGGACCTAGCAAGATGGGAGAAACATTCCTAGCAACTTCCTAACAGTTGGCCAGGCGTCTGGGCATCGGGCAAAGCGTGCATGTTTCCTACACATGTTGGCGACGTGCTTGCTTCCAAGAGCAGAAGTGATCCAGAAAACCCCTGGAAACTGGCCCCAGCACCATCCCCAGGCAAACTTGCTTGTTCAGGAAGCTGCTTTCCAGGCTGGACAGTTCAAGGCTGGTGTCCTGCTTCCCTGAAGGAAAGCGGGGGCTTTGGGCACCTGTGAACAGGAGGGTCTTCCCTCCGGCTGCATCTCAGCTGGCTTCACTGAAGCAGGAGGAGGCACAGTGAGAAGGACTCCCATGGTGGGGAGGTTGAACGGGATGCTTTGCTCTCTGCTTCTCACCTTAAGTGAGGGCTGGAAGGAGAAGTCAACAGGGGCAGCCCAAGCTGCCAGCAGGTCCTCGCTCTGAAGGTAGCAGCATCCCTCTCCCTAGAGTCCACGTTCCACTCCCGCCCCCTGCAATCCATTGTCCCACAGTAGCCTCAGGGATCATCTTAAAATGATAAAACTAAAAACCTATTGAAATAAAAACAGATAAATAATTTTTAAATGACAAAACTATAAAAATGGAGAACAGATTCATTGCCAGAGGTTAGGGAGGAGGAAAGGAGAAGGGAATCAAGTGTGGGAATAAGAGACATGAGGGACCCTGGTTGTGATAGAAATGTTCTGTGTCTCAACTGTATCAATGTCGATATCTTAGTCCCGATGTTATACTATAATTGCAAGTATAGTTGTTATACTTAGTTGCAAGATATTTCCATTGGGGGAAACCGGGAAAGGGGTACAAAAATCTCTCTGTATTACTCCTCACAACTGCATGTGAATCTAAAACTACTCAAAATTAAAACTTGAATTAAAAAAATACAAATCAAACCAAGTCACTCTCTCCTTTATTCCCTGTTCAAACTCTCCCGTGGCTTCCCACTGCACTCAAAAGAGCATCCAATGCCCATCCCAGAGCCCACGGGGCCCTACACCAGCAGGTTCCTGCCTCTTCCCATCATGTCACATCCCTCCACTCTTCCCCTAGGTCCCTCTGTGGCAGCTACTCTGGCCCCCTTCTGTCCCTCCACACTCCAGACTCCAGCCTTTCCACACTGTGGTCCCCCTGCCTGGAATGCCATTGCTCCAGTTACTTGCATGGCCGCCTCTTTATGATGTGAAGCTCAGCTTCCATGTCCCCTTCCCTTAGAAACCTTATTTTGCCACCCAATGGAAAGTGGGCCTCATCATTCCCTTTGACAGCACCCGATTGTGATGATCAGCAGAGCATTTAGTGCTACCTTTTTCCCTTATTTATTTATGTTGTTTATGCAGCCTCACCGTACCAAAATATAAGTTTTTTGAGGCAGAAGTCTTGCCTACCTTTGTTCACAACTGTGTGTCCAATTCCCAGAGCAGGGATAGGCACATATTTGTTGAGCTATACTCAACAAATAGATTGTTGCAGATTGGATGAAGCATAGTAGTTACTAAGCACCAGGCAGGACACGAAGTACTTTACAAACATAATCTCACTGACTCCGTGTGACGACCCTGTCCATTTATTACAGTGTGCCCATTTTACACATGAAACAAACTCAACTA
Source organism: Nomascus leucogenys (assembly GCF_006542625.1). Lineage (NCBI taxonomy): Eukaryota > Metazoa > Chordata > Mammalia > Primates > Hylobatidae > Nomascus > Nomascus leucogenys. The sequence goes on from NC_044382.1 coordinate 66,041,926, forward strand.
GGTAAAGCGCTTACCCAAGGGCACACAACCTATCCAGAGGAGGCAGTGACTCAAGTCCAGAGTCATTTCTGACCCTGGAGCCGGCATTCTCCACCACTAGGCTAAACGAGTGGATAACCCACCAGGAGGGTGTCCTGTCCCCCAGGTAACCAGAGGCAAAGGCAAGTCGATCTGTGTTACGAGAGCTTCTGGGCAACTGGTCTTTGTAAGTACTTCCTTGCCTTCCCCACCCCCAGACTCGCCTGGATTCCTGGTCCGGGCTATTGCCATGTATATATTTAGCTTATGTGAGATCCAACGAGGCTAATTCAAGAGAGCACATTCTCTTCCATGCCCCTCCCTCTTGAACCCTGAACTTGCCCCAAATCACCTTCCTGCACCAGCCAGGGTTGCTGCCTTGCCTTGCATGCCACCCTCATGGGCACAGACGCACAGCCCCTTTCCCCAGGGTCCTGTCAATCCCAACACCCAGCCACTCCCACCCCCACTCCCTAACAACCCCCAAATGAATGACTATTTAAAATCTCACACGGCACAAACCACGCGGGTCATGAGAAAGCTATGGAGAGAGAAGTGAACTTCACTGCCAGTCACAGTTTTGAAAATGGGTCCTCTGGCATCCAATGGCTTTCACTATGTGCCCATGGCTCACTTAGGGAATTATTCTCGGGTACCATTTTCACTCCTGGCACTGCACCGCCAGCGTGTGTATCAGATACGTCCCAGGGCGGGGTGTTTTGCTTAGTTACACTGGGTGACGAATGTTTCCACAGCTGCAAACAAGGCGCTTTTGCGAAGAAGTTAGGGCTGTTGGAGAAGGCTGCTGACCTGATTATATATGGTGTTTGAATAATGAAAGAGAAGGAAGGTGGCAGGGATTCCTCCAGGCAGGATTCCTCATCAGGGCAAATGGCAGGTCTAAGAAAGACAAATAGAGAGAAACTTCTGCTGGTACCTTAACAGGCAAGGAATTTAGCTGGAAATATACCAAGCAATTAAATTGAAATTGGCAAAGCCCTGCTGTGTACACCACTCTAAAAACAATACTAAAAGCTAGCATGTATGGAGGGCTTGCTCTATGCCAGGCATATATATTACTGCACTTGATCCTTACAGCAGCTTATGAATTGGACATTCTTACTGTTACAGATGAGGACATGGAGGTGCAGGAAGAACAAGAAAATTGCCAGGGCTAGGAATGGAACTGCAGTGCCAAACGATAGCTGTCAGACTCTTAGCTCCTATGCTAAATGCTTCTGTCCTCTATTCCTCATTTTTAGATTAAGAAATGTGCTCTCGAACCCAGCTGCTCAATAGAATCACCTGATGTGCTCTTTTGAAAAAGACACCAACGCCCAGACCCCAGCTCAGACCAAGTAAATGCCTCCAGAAAATTGGTATTTTTCAAAAGCTTTCCAAAGGGGATTCTAATGTGCAACCAGACTTGAAATCCACTGTCCAAACTAGAGTGGTTGTTCTCAAAGTGGGGTTCCCTGGGCCAGCAGCATCAGTAGCACCTAGAAACGTGTTAGAAACTCAAAGCCCTGAGTCCTACTCTAGACCTACTGAATCAGAAACTCAAGGATTGGACCCGAGAAACTGGGGTTTTTAACAAGCCCTGCAGGTAATTCTGAAACAGGCTAAAACTTGAAAACCACTGTTCTTTCTAGAACATAAACTCTGTGAAGGCAGGGATCTTAAACATCTTGTTCACTCCTAAATTCCCAGGACCTAGCACCAAAATACTTACACAAAAATGAATGACTGCTTACAACATGATGTTGGTGCTGTTTTCATTACAGTAAGAAAACTTGGACTGGTCAGGATTTAAATCCTGCATTGCAAAGTTAGTTAAGAATTCAATTAGCTATCTATACTGGCAAGATTAAAATCTTTGCAGTCCAAAAATGTTTTGTTAGTGTGTGTGTGTGTGTTTTCCCCAACAAATTAACAGTGACCACAGTGGTAATTGCTGGCCTTGCTCCTGCTGTTAATAATCGTGGTCAAGGAAGCAGGTAGATCACCTGCAAGGCTGTCTTATTTTCTGCTATCATCACCCAGAGGGTAGAAGGCAGCTGATCTTGACAAAGACAGGAGAATTTTCCTAGCAGTGAAAAGAGTCAATCCTGCATTTTTCTGCCTAGCCCAACACTCAGACACAGCCATAGCTTAATCAGAGAGAATTAACTATCCTTCCAGCTCTATTCACTAAAGGATGGAAATCTGTTGTGTCTCTCTGCAGTAGCATGCTGCTCTCACAATTCTCTTTCTACATCCTGATCACAAGTTTACTGTGTGTGAAAAATGGCTTGGAATTGCAACAGTACTCCAAGTGAGCAATGATTAAATTTGTCCCCACAATTAATGTGTCTGTGACTGGCAGCAGGGAGGGGCCTTGCATTACAGAGCAATCAACAATCAATGGTGGGAAGGTGACCTGACACCACAATCTTCTGCAATTGTAATCAATATCACTCTGGCTTTATCGGAGCCCTCCTCAAGCTACGGTGCCTCATCTCGATAGAGTACGTTCTTGTGTAAATACCTTAAATAAATAGCACAAGGAGAGCACCCAGAGATACTTTAAATTACATCCATATTATGCAAAGGCAAAAGCAAGTTCCACTGGTGAGAATCTGTCTCTCAGAACCAAACAAGCTTCTCCTTTAAAAACCTCATAATTGGTTATTTAACACGCCACAACTTTGCATCTATGCTGCGTCGCGATTATCATAAGCATTTCCAATTTGACAGAACCCGACTACAGTGAATATGCAAGCTCTTCTAATTTCCGTTGCGACTAACTGGAGATGGTGAGGAGTGATGATTTATTTGTTTGTGATTTGAATAGGATAATGCCTGCACCATCTGAAAGCCAGGGCTATGTTCTGGGAACATGTGCTGTCTTGAAACTCTGGCTGACACTCTTTCGAAATCATAAAAATTATACGGGCCAAGAATTTTGTTGTTGTTACAGGGTGCTGTATTTCCCCCCTCTTGGTCTGGGAGAGAGAAAGGGGGAGGATTCTGTTGAGCAGTTGTGCTGTGGGGAGCAGCGCAGCCTCAGTGATATGGGTCCAGTTTGCAGGTTGGCGAGAAGCAACATCAATTATGTGCAGATCGATTTAATCACAAACTCCAGAGCAGACCGAAGAAAAAGGCGGCGCTGCTAACTCCGGATGCTGCCAGGGCCTGCGTGGAAGGGGAGGCCATTACCTTTAGGGACCCTTTTGGAGTTGCTCCTGCTAATAAGAGCCTCCCTAGAGGGGAAGGATCCAAGAACAGCCAGCAGCTCCACTGATAACACATCCTGAATTGGCTCACTTCTGATGACCACTGCCACACCAAGCCCGCAACACTCAGCCTGGACATGTGGGAGATCCTCCCGAGAGCCTCCTGGTCAGTCTCCCTCCTTCTACTTTCACCCACCTCAGTCCGTTCTCCATGAGGCAATCAAGTGATTTTTTTTTTTTTTTGAGACAGAGTCTTACTCTGTCACTCAGGCTGGAGTGCAATGGAGCAATCTCAGCTCACTGCAACCTCTACCACCCAGTTTCAAGTGATTCTTGTGCCTCAGCCTCCTGAGTAACTGTGACTACAGGCATGCGCCACCACACCCAGCTAATTTTTGTATTTTTAGTAGAGGTGGGGTTTTCACCATGTTGGCCAGGCTGGTCTTGAACTCTTGACTTCAAGTGATCCACCCGCCTCAGCCTCCCAAAGTGCTGGGATTATGGGTGTGAGCCACCACGCCCAGGCCCGAGTGATTTTTAAAAATTATAAATCAGGCTGGACACGGTGGCTTACGCCTGTAATCTCAGCACTTTGGGAGGCCCAGGTGGGAGGATTACTTGAGCCCAAGAGTTCAAGACAAACCTGGGCAACATAGTGAGACCCCTGTCTCTACAAAAAAAGAAAACAGGTGATAAATCAGGTCTTCTTACACCTGCATTTAAAACCCTCCCATTGCACTTGGAATTGCAAGCCTTTGCAGGACGTGGTCCCCTAGGCTGTTCTCATACCCACATGTGCTCTAGAGGGGTTCTTTCTGTTCCCTGCACACCAAGCTTATTTTAACCTCAGGGAGTTTGCCAAGTCTGTTCCTCTGCCTGGACTGTTCTTTGTGAGCCCCACGTAAGGTTGCATTGCTGACCGAGTATATCTCTATCTCTATCTATATTTATAACTATAGCTAAAGATATCTTATCTTATGCCTTCCTTAGTTCAAATGTCACCTCTTCAGAGAAGCCTTCCCTGACTTCCCACCAAAGTTGCTTCCCAGCCTCTCTCTCCATCTCACCCCAGCCCTTCTCCACCACATCACCGTGACTTATTTCTTCATAGCATGATCTCATTTTTATTCATGCTATTGTCCCCTTCCCAGCAGAACGTTGGATCCATGAGGGCAGGGATGCATCTCCCTTGCTCAGTGCTCTACCCACACATCTAGAGCAGCGCAAGGCATGCAGTACATGCTCAAGAAATATGTGGTGAATGAATGAATGAATGAGCTCCAAGATGGATGCTCTGTGGCTGGGCACCCATCTGCTCTGTCTAGGTCCCGACTCTATCCACTGGACTGTCAGTCCTACTACGGAACCCCCGAGCTGTGCACTTCGACCCTGAGCAGAGATGTCGTTGGTGTTGAACACTCACCTCCAGGCCTGCGCTTCTGCTGTGTCCTGCCCAGCCTCCTCGCACCTCTGTTCTGCTGGCTTCAATCTGATGCTCTTTGGAGGTGAACTTGAGACCTATGCAGCCTCCTATATCACTTGCACCACCAAGGTGTCTGGTCTATTACAGAAAGCCTGGCCCCAAAGCTTCCAGAGTAGTGTATAGTCCTTACACTGCCTTTACTTACATAGTCATCACTGCATAGAGTCTACTGCCCACTGCCCCAGTGTGTGGGAGACTCTCTGGCATCCTTAGCTCTCTCCGGCCATCCTGCACACGTGGCATCTCTGGTCCCCACTGCTGATAACAAAACAACCAAAAATGGCCCCAAGGGATGAGAGCCACTTCTCTAGCATCAGTTATTCTGCATTTGATTTCTAAATTGTATGACAGTTAAGAGCATGGACTCCAGAATCAGAGAACAAGCAGAATTCAAATCGCAGCCCTTCTGTCACTGGTAGACTCCGTTCTTTCCCTACTTTTGTATCAGCCAGAAAGAAAGAACACCCAGTTGGTGGCAGGGAAAGGCAAGCAGGATTTACTCTTTGGCCAGAGAAAGAGAGTGAGCTCTTGCTCCCAAGACACCTCCTCCTCCCCACGCAACAGGAAGCTGGAGGATTTTAAGGAGTTAGATATGAGGCAGGGAGGTTTGTAAGTGTGTGCAAGAAGGAACTTTAGATGCGCTGGCACAGATCATTAACGTGTCCCTTCTTATGATTCATGTTCAGAAAACAACAGCGGTTTTCTTCTACGGGCAGGGATTTTTGGATTATGATGATATGTTAATGATCTAAAGGTAATGGGTCACTGGTTCCTGTTAGCTCCGGTTTTGAGCAGGCCTTATCTTCCTCTGATAATTGGCAAGGGGTCCTGAGGTTCCCGGGCCATCTGCAATCCTTGTAAGCTAGCACATCCAGAGATAAAGGCACTAAAAGAAACTGTTTCTCCAACAATATTAAGCCTTCTCAGCTATCTTCTGCTTAAGAAAATAATGAGCTCTTGCAGCTGTTCTGCTGTCTCAGCTATTTCTCCAGGACTGCCCAGGTAACGCTCCCACTTACTAGTCATGTGACCTCGGTCAAGTTACTTAACCATTCTGAGCCTCAACTTCTCCATCTCTAAAATGGGGATGATTAACACTTAAATGAAGTTAGTTTTCATGATATTTGTAAAGTAATGACCCAATATACTGCTCAGTGTAAAGGCAGACACACACATATTCACACACACACACACACACACACACACACTAGATTTCTGTTATTTTCTCCTGTTAGCATTGATTTGTGCTATTTGGTGCCCCTGTATAAGCAGAACTCTTCTGCTTCCTCACAGCTACAAATTCTCAATCTTTCAGCATTATAGTATTTTAATCTTTGAATTTTTCTTGAGTGGTTCTAACTATTCGTCTGTTTATTTAATATCATAATGATCTCCCGAGGGTCTGTTTTATGTGGGCCCTGTGTTAGATAGTAAGGACACAATGGGGTATGGGTCAGATATGGGTCCTGCCCTCTTGGAGCTTCCAGTCCAGCGGGGCAAACAGACCCGAGAGAAGGAAACACACAAGTACATACATAACAGATGGAATGTGTGTCATGAAGGAGACATGCAGGGTACAGAGACAAGGGAAACTGAGGCACCAGGTCAGGAGGGGGTCCGTGCTTAGCCAGCGCCTTCAGGGCGGGTCCCCAGGTGGGGCTGTGTCAAAGCAAGAAGGGAGTGAAAGAATCTCAGCCAAGAGAAAGGCAGAGGAAAAAGTGTTCCAGCGGAGGGAATCATGGTGAGAACACCCCAACAGGAACCAGGGGTGCCAGAGGAACTGGGAAGAGCCCCCATGGGGACAGAAACTGGACCACAGGGTTATAAGTGTGGGGACCGTGTCTTCTTGCTTCTGGACATTCTCTAGCACCCAGCTTGCTGAAAGGACAAAGGAGCAAGTATGTCTTCTGGGGCCCATCAGCCCAAGGATCATCCCCTGAAATCCAGGCATGCCCAGGTCCCTAAATCTTCCTCGCAGCTCACTGCAGACCCTCTGCAGGCCCCAGGAGGTGATGCATGGTTGTGATTTCCAATCACAGGTCGGGGGGCGGGGAGAAGAGAGAGAACACGTGAAAGAGTGCCCTCAACAAGCTCAGGAAACAGAAGCAAAGATTCACAGCCATGAGATCTTGAGAATAAGGCCTCAAAGATGAGGGGATCAAAACAGGATCAGAGATCTTTTCTCAGCCTCCATGCAGAAGAGAGCAAAGCAGGAGAAGCACCCATCTTAGGCCCATCAGGAGATGCTCAAGTTCCCATGTGTCCACCCAGCCATCTGAGCACTTGGCTTCTTCAGAATTGGAACGTGGCTCCATGATCCCCAGGCTGGGCCAGTTCCCTCAACTACCCTCAGAGACCCACTGTTCCCCTCCTTCCCCCATTCTGACCACCCAACTCTGGCTTAATTTCCTCTTTTCTAGACTCTATTCTAGGCATTTTTGGAAAGATAGGGTAAAGGGTACTCTCAACGAATTTAAGGAGATTGTCTGTCCATGTACCTGAGAACTCTTCCCAGTGGAGAAAAGGAAAAAACACAGTCTAATCCCTCCCTATCAGGGCACATACCTTCTAAAGACAGGCAGGAATGCAAATTATGGCAACAAGCGCTTGCGTCGTGAGTTGCAGGGGAACTTATGCCACTCAAGAGGTTAGCAAACCATCACCACTCTGTCCAATATACCACTTTGACTTTCCCTGTATTTCACCATTAGGGATTTATTCCTTTGTGATATCCAGGTACAGTATTAAAAGCTTCCCTGGGGGAAGAGGAATAAGTCATGCATTCACCCACTTAAGGGAGAAGAGGCTACGGACAAAGAGTTCTCAACCCTGGCTGCATATTAGAATCATCTGAGATACTTTTAGAAGATACCGAATACCTGGACCATATTCTAGATTCTAGAGTCTGGAATAATGGAAACCAGCCTCTGAAGACTGGAACCAGGTACCTGAAGTCAGTAAATGCTCTCCGATGCAATGTGAGTGCTGAGAATTTCCATGGATACACCTTTATTTGCTGAAATATTGTTCCAGGAGACACCCTGCTGATCAGTCCCCCAGGGCAAACTGCCCCAAGGAGAAGGCAGGCAGCTGCTGCTCAGACTGGGGGCTGTGCTGGTTTCTCCCATGGCTGAGCTCTCTCTGCCAGGGTTGAGAAGGTACTCTAACCTGTGGTTTCTCAATGCCCCTGTCAGAGGGACTGGAGCTAAGGACTCTGGTTATATGGAGGAAAGAGGAAAATTAGCTGATGAGAAATGAGGGTGGGTGTGTGGCCAGAACACCGAGCAGAAAAATCCCTGGCCAAAGGGTAAGATGTTCTAACTTAGAAATCAGAAGCAAGTCACCACGGTGCATTTCAGTGTAATGTGCACACTCCGGTCCCCACTGCCTCGGCCCACAGCCTGCCTCAAAGGATTCAGGAAAAATGAAAATTAATGGGGTGGGGAAGATAATCAGCAGTGAGTCCCACTTTTTTTAATAACTACCTTCCATCATGGGTAGAAGGAGACAGAGCTTCCATTCAAGGCCAGGGTCACCTTGGAAAAAGAGGGTGGGGGCCTTAAAAGGGTCTCTCTCCAGCTCAGAGCCTCCCCAGGTCATGGACGATGGTCTCAGAAATCAGACTGTCCCTTTTGAGAGTTCATGATCTGAATGTGCTTAAAGACTGGCTTCACGGTCTTCAACCCCACTAGGGTTGCAGCTGCTGCAAGCCGGTGGGGCAATCATCAGCTTCCGGACCCCTGACATTGCCTCCTGAGGCCTCCATACCCAGCCTGATGCTAACTCCCCACTAGAGCTGCGAAGAGCCAACTATCCCCACCCTGCCAGGTAGCTACAAATCACAGGATCCTATAAACACCTCTCTGAAGTCGGCTGTTTGTTTCCAAAGCCATTTCCATTTTCCATTCACTTATTCAGCCTCCCCGCAGCACCCCTGTTGCTTGGTGATGGGCGAGATGGGCAAACAGGAGCCTCCAACAACGAGTCTTTGGTATGTGTGGCCAGGAGCTGGGAGCTGCAGGGCAGTGTGCTGCCCGCTCTGCCCAGCCTGCCATGGAAACCCCACAATGCAGCAAATCCAGCTCACGTGGACTTGGCGCGTGATGGCCAACCCTGCCTGTGAGGTTGCAGGTCAGCAGAGAGAGGGAGGGATTGCAGTCATCCCCTGAGCAGTTTCAAATGCCAGGCACCATGATAAGTTGTTTGTGTACAGTGCCTCATTTATTCTGCACACTAGGCCGGTCGAGTGGGTATAGTTTCGTAGCAGGAGCTTGGATTCTAGAGCTAGACTGCCTGGTTTCAAATCTCAGCTGTGCCACTTTCAAGCTGTGTGGCCTTGGGCAAGTGACTTAGACTTTCTGGGCCTCAAATTCCTGTAACTTATCTGTAAAATGCAAATAACAGTACCTTATATCATAGGATTACTGTGAAGTTTCAATAAGGTCACACCCACCCACAGTATTTAAGGCACACAGCATATTCTATGTTACCCATCATTATTACCATCATTACCCCCTTGCACGTGAGAATGTTGAGCCACAGAGAAGCTACAACACTTGCCCACGGAAGTGGCAGAGGTGAGATCCGAACTCAGGACTAGCCTAACTTCAAAGCCCTTGGCTGTAACTTGATGCTAAATGCTTAACTCTTCCCACCAGATCAAAGGCATTTTCCATTTTCTGCCAAGTGCCCCAAGCGCTCTTTGACCAATGGCCACCCCCTGACCCCAGGCATGAGAGAAACTGTCATTGCCTGCTTGCAAGGTGAGGCCAGGACGGGGTCAGATGAGGAAAAAAGAAAGTGCACAGCCCAGCTGGACTCAGATACAGCCACCGCTCCTTGTCAGTGGAGTTCCACCTGTCCCCTGAAGAGTTGAATGAGGTTCTTCTAGCCCTAATGGTATCAGAAAGGGCCGGGAACCCCCTCTGCCCCACAACTAGGCTTTGGAGTTAAGATGTGCAGCAGACATCTCTGCTTGCCTGGAACCCATCCCATTTTTCTGGAAAAGCAACAGGTGTTGCTTTAAGGAACCACCCCACACACACTCGGTCCACATGGTTTGGGGGCACTGACTCTCAGCAATCATATGACCTTGGTCTGACCAATCTGAGCATCACATCTTTCCTGATATTATAGTTGATTTAAGGATGGGTACAAGTCCAAATCTTGGAAAATCAGAGAAAAAGAGAGTCTGTTCCAGGATTATCATTAGCATGATCAGGGAAGAGACATTCTTTTTTTTTTTTTTAAGACGGAGTCTGGCTCTGTCGCCCAGGCTGGAGTGCAGTGGCGCAATCTCGGCTCACTGCAAGCTCCGCCTCCCAGGTTCACACCATTCTCCTGCCTCAGCCTCTCCGAGTAGCTGGGACTACAGGCGCCCGCCACCACGCCCGGCTAATTTTTTGTATTTTCTTAGTAGAGACGGGGTTTCACTGTGGTCTCGATCTCCTGACCTCGTGATCCGCCCGCCTCGGCCTCCCAAAGTGCTGGGATTACAAGCGTGAGCCACCGCGCCCGGCCGAGACATTCTTTAACTTCACTGAACTTAAACCTGAGGGTACAGATCAGCCTGGGGCAGCTGGCCACAATCTTGCTACTATGAGAATGGCACCAAGCAACGGAGAGCAGAGCTGAGAGGCTGAGAGAGAGACAGGGGTCTGCAGATCTTAATGGCTGAACTCTGATCAGGTGCCCACCCACTGGCCAGTAGAGAGAGGTCTAAATAATAGGAGAATCTCATTGGCTAAGATCGACTTGCTGCCCCACCCATTGGTGAACAACATTGTGTTAGCTCCTGAATGTAGCTGCTCCTAAAGCCAGAATTCCAAGTTACCCAAGCCAAAATATTTCCTTCCTTGCTACTTGCTTTGGGTTTGGTGACTTGAAAATGGTTTTTACAACACAGAGAAGGAGAAAAAACATTATAATAGCAATTCTAAAATAGGGTTGGAGGATGTTTAGGAGCCCAGCCTGTCCCATGTGCGGGGGATGACAGAGTCATGGCCTTCTCCCTCTCCTTCGTGGGGTGGTCTAGTGTTAGCCAGCACCATATTCTAAAAACAGTGGAGCACTTCCCAAAGAAGTGAGGAGAAATATCGCATCTGGCCCCCAGCAGGAGCCAAAAAGACAATGGGAATTTCAGCATTGCAGTTTGGAGGCACGCGATTCTTTATGGCCCAGAAGTCAATGCATCCTCCCAGGGAGCCTCCATTTGAGAGGAACATGGCATTGATTTTGAATGAGCTGGGCCACAGATATATCAGGCAGGCCTGACTGATCTCATGGCTGTGTGCCCACCAGAGCCGGCCGGTCAGGAACATTTGATTCCAAGCAGCTAATGATTCAGGGGTCAATAGGCAATCAGAAGGGATACCAGCCCCTTCTCGCCCCCAAGCCTCACTCTGAGCCAGGGTCAGGGCTAGTGCAGCTGACCCAAGTAGGTCTGGGTGCCATGAGGATCTGGAAGCCTTCAGAGACCAAAGGGAAAAGGAGTGGGAGGCCCCGCCCACCTACATACACTCTGCTTGCCCCTGAGGGTTTGGGAGAACTTTGAGAGAAGAGGAAAGTCGCAGCAAGTCTGCTTGGCCGTGGCAGCTTCCCTCCTTCTACCAGAGGCAGCTCCTGCCAGGAAGTTGCCAATGTCTGAATTCAGTGAATCTTGGGAAATAGCTACTGGGAGATAAGACAGAGAACAGAACAATAACAAAATATAAGTGAAGGCAGGAAGAGATCCAAGATGAATCTTAGCACCAGGGCTTGAGTAACGGATTGGGGATTCGTTAAGAGGGCAAAGCTAAGGACCCTCTTAGAAGAGCCTTTCAGGGGTGTGAGATTGCTCACACAGTGTTCCTGACACCCTTCCCATGATGACTTCCTGTGGGTCAGCCCATCACTGTAGGATGAGAGAGAAGAGGGTGGCTGAGGGGAGGGAGAGGAAGTCAGGGGATTGTTCTTCCTCTCTTCATCACGGATAACCCAAGGAGTGCTCCCTCGCCTTTGGTTCCACCTCCCTTTTTTAACACCTGAAGGAGACAGGCTGGACCTGTCAGGGCTCTTTGGAGACAAGCAACAGAAACCAACCCTGGCTGGGCTAGGCACAGAGGAGACCTCTCTTGAAAGGTGTGGGGTAGCTCTCAGAATCAGCCAAAGTGCTAGGCTCAAAAGGGGCAGCTGTGAGGGACCTGGGGAGCAAGAGCCTGTACAAAGTCTGCTGAGATTGAAACCAAGCTTCAACCATTCATTTTTCATCTTGAGACAGTGGATTTTTTTTTTTTTTTTTGAGATAGAGCCTTGCTTTGTTGCCTAGGCTGGAGTGCAGTGGCACTATCTTGGCTCACTGCAACCTCCACCTCCTAGGTTCAAGTGATTCTCCTGCCTTAGCCTCCCAAGTAGCTGGGATTATAGGTGCCCGCCACCATGCCTGGCTAATTTTTGTATGTTTAGTAGAGATGGGGTTTCACCATGTTGGCCAGGCTGGTCTTGAACTCCTGACCTCAGGCAATCCACCTGCCTTGGCCTCCCAAAGTGCTGGGATTACAGGCATGTGCCACCACACCTGGCTGAGACAGTGGATCTTAATGGCTGAGTTCTTATCAGGTACCCACCCATTGGCCAGGAGACAGAGGCTCAAACAATAGGAGAATCTCATTGGCTGAGCTTGACTCACTGCCCCACCCACTGGCCAGGAGAGAGAGGTTCAAACAATAGAAGAATCTCATTGGCTAAGATTAACTCACAGTCCCACCCACTGGCCAGAAGAGATAGCATTCAAACAATAGGAGAATCCCATTGGCTAAGCTTAACTCCCTGCCCCACCCATTGGCAGAACACGTGATTGACAGCCCTACCAACAGGAGGACTGTGGAAAGGCCATTCATTGTTCTTACCATAAATGGAGTGGGGAGGCAGGAGGGATGGATGCTAGGCAACAAACAATAACTGGCTACGACAAGGGTCATCAACGAGCTCAGGAAAGATGATTTTCCTAAGAATCCCACTTTATCTACTCATGCCCTATCAAGTGAGTAGAAAGTGTCTCTCCAAGCCCTAAGGAGGGAAATGGGTCAGTGGGAATAGCTGCTGCTATACCTACATTTATGAAGCCCTCACCTTGTGCTGGGCAGTGAACTAAGCATGTTGTACCCATGATCTTATTTTAACCTCCCAACAGCCATACGAGGCGATGGACTTTGTAGGTGGGGCTCAGCTAAGGGATCTGCACTGAGCTCACGACTCCCAGAGCCAGGATGTGACTGTAGAGCTGTTGGACTCCAAGGCCTGTGCAGTCAAACTCTCCACAACACGGATTCTCAAGGCAGAGTGGGAGCACACACAGGAAGAGGGAGAAAAGCAGGCGAAGGAGAGGGTTTAGGGGAAAACTCAAGGCACCAACATGATGAAGCAGGAACCCAAAGCCTGGAATCTTGGCACCGGAACAACATACATATTGTCTCTTTTGCTGCCAGCAAGCACCTCCTCACCATCTGGCTGCCCCCAACCCCTTTACTTTTACCAATCAAGTGGTCTGCCAATGGGTGGGGCAGTGAGTCAAGCTTAGCCAATGAGATTCTCTAATTATTTGAACACTGTCTCTCCTGGCCAATGAGTAGGGCAGTGAGTCAAGCTTAGCCAATCAGTCACGGCAGCAGACACAAGAACCATATAGTGACTGAACTACAGAGACTCGATACCTCTGGGGAGGATTGATTGCAGGTGGATGTCTCTAATGTGCTTGGAGAAGGTAGGGGTTGGCAAATTGCCAGCTATCTATATGTCCCAGGCACCATCATGGAACTTTCTGGCTGCCTTTTACTTTTCCCCCACCCTCCACGAGGTATCTAAAAACACAAAGGTCAAAACCAGGGAAAACAGAATGAACTTCCCATTGATTAGCACCTATAAAGGGACCAGAGGCTTTTCCTATGTCATTGCTAAACGTCAGAATGACCTTGAGAGGGGAGCCTGCTGATTTCTATCTTGCACATGAGGACAATGAGGAAGGACAGAAAGATGAAGATGAGCTGGGATTTTTGCGCGTGTGTGGCTGTCAGGGGGAGACACATACTGCAAGAGCCCACTTGTCCCTCCTGCCCTGGTGTCGGGACCAATGGTACTGCGTGGCCCGGCCCCTGCTCTGTCAGCTGGGCACAGGGTCCCCAACACCTGGAAATCTGCCCTCGCTAAGTTATGGCCTCACTTATCCAAAGTTTGTAAAAGGGCACCCTGGGAGAAGAAACGGTCTTATCTAGCCAGAGCCCTGCTAAAATCCCAATAAGCCCATTGCGAGCTAGAGATTGAAGTGTGATTTTGGCATCTCTCCTCTGGTGTGGAAAGAGATTACACTGAGTCATATTTCAAAAAGGCGCGACTGACACTGCATAATCTCTGGTCTTAACTCCCCCTGACCTTGAGAGAGCAGCAATCAAGTGGGGGGTGCTGCAGAGGCTGGGAACACAGGTTTAGACGATCACGGAAAAGCTCCGCTGCCAGCAGAATCTCATCAGGCCCCTGTCTGGGGCAGCTCTAAAGCCGAGCAGCAGTGGCCTTTGCAGTCTTCCCCTCCCACCACCCCCATTCAGGGACAGGGGCCCAGCCTTGATTTCCTAAGGCCCCAAGCCTGCCAGCCCCAGGCCCCGTGCCCAGCCTGGCACTGCCCCCTCCCCTGCATGCCCCTCCTCGCCTTTAGACCCTGGAGGAACCACCAGGACTTTTCTCAGCTTCCCTCCACCCCCATCTCTTTTCCAGTGACAATAATGAAGCTGAAAATGTCGCCAGAAAAGGCATCGATCTGTTTATCTATCACTCACTAATCAAAAGTTTCCTGCCTCCTGTTAAAATACCAACGATTTCCTTTGCGGAATCAAACAGGTCGGTTCCCAGAGACTGAGCGCATCAGCAGAGACAGTTTAATTACCATCTTTGATGCTCCTTCCCTGAATACCAATCTTTCCTGAGTTACATGATGAACACACATTAGGGGAAGAATTAAATCAAAAAGCAGGGACTGACTAATTGCAGGGCATCTTGCATGAAACCAGGCTTCCCTGATGTGTGCGCTGATCCTCCCTGGGACTCAGGTATTTTAGAGCAGTCAGCCCCTGAATGCCAGCACGCTCAGAGTGGGGCCTGCAGTTTACACTCTGAGACCCTCTGACGCATAATAAACATGGTGGTTAGACTTCTTGAGATTGAAAGTCTGGTCCTACACTCAGTCTCAGCCTGGGCCACTTAATTTCCAGGAGCCTCAGTTTTCATGTGTGTAAAATGAAGATATTGAATATCCCATAAAAGGCTACTGTGGGGATTAAAGCAAATGATGGAGGCAAAGCCTTGAACATAATGAGAGGTTCTTTAATGAAAGCCGTTATTATGATTATTACCATTAAATAAAACAATAAACAAATGCTTATGATAGACAATATCGTATTTTATTATAAAATATACTACTCAATACATGCATTAGTCAGTTCTCATGTGGCTAATAAAGACATACCCAAGACTGGATAATTTATAAAGGAAAGAGGTTTAATGGACTCACAATTCCACATGACTGGGGAGGCCTCACAATCATGGTGGAAGACAAAGGAAGAGCAATGGGACGTCTTACATGGCGGCAGGCAAGAGAGCTTGTACAGGGGAAATCCCCGTTATAAAGCCATCAGATCTCATGAGACTTATTCACTATCACGAGAACAGCATGGGAAAAACCCGCCCCTATGATTCAATTACCTTCCACTGGGTCCCTCCCACTACCTGTGGGGATTATTGCAATTCAAGGTGAGATTTGGGTGGGGACACAGAGCCAAATTGTATCCATATATGTTTATAATTTTAGAATATTGTTATAAAATATAATAAGCAGACTGTCTCCTTTATACATCACTGTCTCCCCAGTGCCTGGAACTGTGCTGCCCATAGGAGGTGTTCCATGAACATGGAGAAGGAATTGCTGTGACGGGCACAGAGAATGGCACAGTGAATGATCTGAACACTGTGCCTTCCCCACCTGACTCTGCAATGAAAACATAGAATAAACATGGTCACTTACATGGAGGTTCAAATCTCCCACACCCTCCACTCCACCACCCTGTCTGGGCTCTCAGAAGAGCCTCTGCCTCCCAAGCCATCCTGCAGAGCAGGCTGGGCACTGCCGTGCCCTCAACTGGCCCACTTAACCGGCACGGCCAGAGTGGCGGCTCTCCCTCGCCTGCTGCCAAATCTATTTTGACAGGAACAAATGGCTATCATATGATACCATTTATGGAAAGGAATACATATAAAAATAATTTTTAGATTATATTTTTGGTAAGAAAAGTGATAAAGGTATTCATAGAAATAAACAAAAATAATTCCCCTCTTCTGTCTGGAGAGCAATAAAGTCTGAGAACACCGTATTCCTCCATCACCATCCCCAGGTGTTCATTTGTCACACACACACACACTCACTCACACACATTCGCATGCACATACACACGTGCATACACACATATACACGTATACATACACACACTCACACACCCATGCGTACACACACATATGTGCATACACACACCACACACTCACAAACACTCAAACTTACATAGATCTACATACACAACCCACACCTGCACATACACAGCTCTCTTCCTGCACTGATAATTTTCCACCTTCTTATATTGAGGAAAACTGGGTTACCTCTGATGTTCATCAGTCCTCTACCCACTGATGCCATGCCAGGCTTCCCAGTCAGGGGACCAGCTAGAAGCAATGTCCCCAAGTCACTGGCTCTTGCCTTTTGTCATCAAAGACATCGAGAAGCATCAAATTGTTTGAGGTGACATGTGTCAGCCTCAGTGGAGGGCCCTCTCTGTGATGGTTGCATGACAGGCTCATCCCCGTGTGCAGCTGCCTGCCCTCCTGTCCTGCCCAGGGTCAGGAGTGAGGTCAGTGGGAGAGAAGAGGGAGGCCCTTGGACTCTCCTATTGCTGATGCCCTGGGGCACAAGGAACCTCTCCTGTGGATGCTTCATTTTCCATCCAAAACATGACCCTCAGGGAAACTGAGGCTTAGCTGGTTTATCCGCTCCCCACATTGAACCTCCAACAGGAACTAGATGCTCTGTTCCTTAAGGCCTTTTCCCCAAATATAAGAATAAGAAAGAACACCCTTTTGTGGGGATTCTACTAGAAGAGGTTAAATGGTTCTACACAATTCAACAAATATGTCCTACATGCCCAGCCCAGATACACACTGATATGGTTTGGATGTTTGTCCCCTCCAAATCTCCTGTTGAAATGCAATCCCCAGTGTTGGAGTAGGTTGTAGTGGGAGGTGTTTGGGTCATGGGAGTGGATCCTTCACACATGGCCTGGTGCCATCCCCTTAGTGATGAGTGAATTCTCACTCACTCTGTTAGTTCACATGAGAACTGGTTGTTAAAGAAATTAGGACCTCCTTTCTCTCTCTCGCTCTCTCTCTTGCTTCCTCTCTCTCCATGTGACACACCTGCTCCCCCTTTACCTTCTACCATGAGTAAAAGTTCCAGGAGGCCCTCACCAGAAGTAGATGCAGACACCATGCTTCTTGTACAGCCTGCAGAACCATGAGCAAAATAAACCTCTTTTCTTTATAAACTACGCAGCCTCAGGTGTTCCTTTATAGCAATGAAAAATGGACTAACATACATGCAAAGGTGGCTCTGTGCATGCATGTGATGGTGACTAAGATAGGTCCCCACCCTCGGGCAGCATGGAGTCTCCTGGGAGACACAGACACCTAACAGGCACTTACTGCACAGCACGATGTCTCAGACTGGGAGGCCAGCACATAGAGGAAGCTCTCAGGAATCTGGTAAGACTTTTTGGAGGATCTTAGTCAGGGAAATGCAGGGGTAGGTCCAGGTGGGCTGGACCATCCAGGGTCCAGTGAACCATGTTGAGGAATTGTGTTGTTGGACTCCTGAGATCAATGGGGATCCACGGCACTGTTGAACAAGGGAGAGGGGCATGATCTTATGTGCACTTCACTTTGGCCACTTGTAGTATTTGAGAAATGATCCCTCATGCCCCAGGAGGCAGGATGGGCTTCTGTGATGGGAACAGCCCACTTGGCCACCTCTCCCCTCCATCCTGCCTCCCTCCCTCTCTGGACCTCCTCTCCTAGGCCTGTCTTTCCTCCTTCCCTCTCTTCTCACTTTCCCCTCTTGCTCTGCCTCTCTCCCTCCCCCTCTATCATCTCCCCTTTATTTCTGCCACTTCAAGCTTCTCAGCCCCCTGGATTCATCATCTCCCTGCCCCTTCTGGAGATGCAAACACAGAGTGCTGGATGTCATTTATTTTTGTGATTTTTTTCCCCACCTTTTGCACACACACAATTCCCACCGGCTCATAATGTAAAGATGACCTTTCTGATATTCATTATCAATTAAGGGAACAAATCCTCTTCTCTGAGCGCACTCCAAGCAGTGCAAGAGACCTTTCCAGCTGAAGAACACAGAAGGACCACTCCCTCTGGCTGCCCTATCGCCCGTCCCACATCTCTGGGTGAGCTGTAAGGGTGGATGGGGAGCCTGGTGTAGACACGGCAGACCAGTCCGGGTTAGGGATTGCACGTGCTGCGAATGTTTCTGCCCGCACGACCATCATGGAGAGTCTTTTTTTTTTTTTTTTTTTTTTTGAGAGGGAGTCTCTCTCTGTCGCCCAGGCTGGAGTGCAGTGGTGCGATTTCAGCTCACTGCAAGCTCCGCCTCCTGTGTTCACGCCATTCTCCTGCCTCAGCCTCCCCAGCAGCTGGGACTTCAGGCGTACGCAGCCACGCCCAGCTAATTTTTATATTTTTAGTAGAGACAGGGTTTCACCGTGTTAGCCAGGATGGTCTCGATCTCCTGACCTTGTGATCCGTCCGCCTCGGCCTCCCAAAGTGCTGGGATTATAGGCGTGTGCCACCACGCCCAGCCGTTGGAGAGTCTTTTCTTCCCTTGCCAGACAGAGAGGCCTGGCTTCTCAGGCAGGGTGTCTCCAGCTGAGCTCTGGCCACTGAGACCCCAGCAGGCCTCCCTGTGGCCTGCCCCAGGGATTGCTCTTTCCCTCCCATTGCCATTGCGCTGAGGCGTTTTTACACCGTGTAGTATGGTTTCCAGAAGGTCATCTTGCATGGAGCTGCATTTCCTATGCCTACGCCCACGCCGCCCAAAACTGCCCCTTCCTCCCTTTTGTTTCCGGTCCCTCTTTTTCTCCCTCCTCCTTCTCCCATTCTTCCTCCTCCTCCTTGTCATTCCGTCTGAAAACACACTCGCACTCGCAGCTCTCCCAGGATACCATTCCCATCGGAGCCACACAAAGACAGCGGAAGGACGCCAGCGCCTGTGCAGAGGCTTTGACTCGCAAAGCTCCTCCCAGGCCCCAGGAAGGCCTTTCTCCCAGTTCCGCGGCCAGGGGCTGGGCTCACCTCCAGGTCTGCTGGAGACAGCAGGTCCCGTGGGGAGCAGAGACGGAGCTGGGAGAGGCGGGGCACCCTGCCTGGGATCAGACTCGGGGCTTAGAGCACGTGGTCTCGGGGAACCCGTCCAGACGGTGTCCCTTGGCCTTTCCCACGGCAGCGCCCCCAGCGTCTTATCCCAGATTCCCCGGGGGCCCTGGACACACAACCGGCCGGGGAAGAAAACCCCAGACAGCACCCGGCCCACATCGCTGTCACAGCCTCGGCTTAATTGCTGGGTAGGGAGGGGCAGCAACTCTCCGCCGTGGCCTGTGTGGCCCGGGGCTGCCCACACCCATCTGGGCTGTCGGGGGCACATGCTGTGTGCCTTAGAGTCACATTCGCGCATACTGCATGGGGCTGGCGCCTGCCCGAGTCCTCTTCCTATTCCTCCAGCAGTGCCCAGCAGCACCCAGAAGACTGGGAAGGCCAGATCGCTGGGCCAAAGGCACATTCTGAAAGGGGCGTGAGCACAGGCAGAGTAGGGGGGAGGGAGTGGGGAGAGAGAACACTCAGCCGCAAATTGTTACACATTTGGCCTCAGAGTCTCATGTTACTCCCTCCTGACAAGGAATGGCTTCTCAAAACTCAACCCAACAGAGAAAAAAGGGGACAAGGACGTCTCATGACCCTGGGCCGGAACTCCCTCCTATGTTCTCGACTCAAAACAACCCCGTTGTGTCCTTGCCTCCGATTCCTTTCCAGGTGCCATGGGCGCCCGGTCCACGCAGGTCTTTCGTGGCCTCTTCTCTAGGGCCCAGGCCGCTTCCAGGAAGAAGTGCGCTCTGGTGACACCATCAGGCCGCTCGGAGGCACTGCAGAGGGAAAGGCCGGAAGCAGAGGACGAAGAGGAGGGCTGAAAGCTGGCATCCACCGCACACCCCCTAGAGCCAGGATTGGCAGTGGCGTGCGGCTGGCAGTCTTGACCAAGCCGCATGGGCCCCTTCACCTGGCTCCACCCTCTCCCAACAGCCTTCGTTTACTTAAAACGTGACCCACTGGCAATGAGGAAGAAACTCCAGGAAGCCTCTCTGCCATCCCCGTGCCTCAGGGCACGATTGTCCGCTTCTGGAGGAGGTGTCTATCTTCCTGCTGCCTTCCCCTTACGACTCCTGCGTCTCCTGCCATAAGGGATATCTCCCCAAATTCAGAAAGTGAAGAGCTAGAGCACTCTATGTAGACGTCTATTAGCAGGATTTTACACTATGGATACACTACACAAAACTTTTCAGTGGACATTCTTAGCAGCATTCTTCATAACAGCAAAACGACTGGAAACCAAGATCCATCACCAGGGTCTGGATGAGTCCACGGTCATATACCACCCAAGATTAAACAACACAGCAGGGTCTGGAGCCATAAAGAAAATGAGGCTCAGCCCCTACCCGCAAGGAGCTCATGGGCTGGCCAGTGAGGGGGCCGGCTAGGCAGGCGGACTAACGGGAATGCACCTGCAGTTCTGGAAAAGAAAGGAATTTCTTTGCTATCCCATCTCTATCCAGCATTATATGTTATCCTTTCTCCATGGATGCCTTCCTCTGGCCCTTGAAGGTTTCCTTCAGCCAGAGAGCACAGCCACATCTGTGTGAGGCAGTTGGCAGCCCAGGGTGAGAAACCATGAGTTAAAGAAGTGTCGAGTACAGTATCAGGAGTGTCAGCATGTAGGAATTATTCTGCGAGCTTCCTCTACTCCTTGCTGAAATGAAATATTCCTTAAGCTTAAAGTTCAGGTACCAATGACCCATGCATTTTTTTCATTCTGAAAGAAACATTATTGTCTAGACAGAGGCCAAAGAATGACTCATTTTGGCTATTACAGTAGCTATTTATTTCATCTGAATTATATAAAAAATTACCTTGGGGTAATTTTTAAGCCCCAAATGTAGTGGCTTAAACAAACAGTCAACATGTAACTATCTCACACAATTTCTCTAGGTCAGGAATTTGAGAGTGGGAATTTGGAGTGATGTAAGTCCAGGGCTTTCTCATGAGGTTGCAGTCATGATGTCAGTGGGGTTGCAGTCACCTGAAGGCTCAACTGGGGATGGAGAATCCCTTTCCAAGGTGGCTAACTTCCATGTTTGTGGGCAGGATGTCTCAATTCCTCTCCAGGTGGAATTCTACATAGGGCTGCTTGCGTGTCCTTACAACTTGGCAGCCAGCTCCCTCCAGAGCAAGTGATCCAAGTGGAGGTGAGACAGAAGCCACAATGCCTTGTATGCCCTGGCCTTGGAAGTTGTATGCCATCATTTGCCCCGTATCCTATTAGCTACACAGATCATCTCTGTTCAGTATGAGAGTGATGTCCTTAAAAGCATGAATATCCGGAGGTGGCACTCACTGGGGCCATCTTGAAAGATGGCTACCACCTTCAAGATGGCCCCAGTGAGCCCCACCTCCTGATATTATGTGGTGAATATTCATAATCAGCAGCACTGAACCACCACTCCTGACTCTAAACCCTCATTCTCCCGGTCACTGGCCTCCCATTCCCTCACCTGTTCCACAAAGATTCTCACTTGCTGCTCCTTCCCTAACTCTTTTTGGAACAGAAGAGAGTGTAATTTGGTTCATTCAGTTATTAACACAGTGTCTAACCTATCATCCTGCATTGAAGATACAAGAGAATCTGGCTCTAATACCTTCTTGTCTTGTTTCTACCACTTCCCTTTCATCATCCTATGTTCCTTCTAAGCTCAGTGATCTAAAGATCCCTGAAAATGGAGGTCAGCCCCCACCCCAGCAGCAGGTTCTTTAAAACCAGTTGTGTGACCTTTGACAGGTTCCTTTTTTGAGACAGGGTTTTTCTCTGTTGCCCAGGCTGGAGTGCAGTGGTGCAATCACTACTTACTGCAGCCTTGTCCTCCCAGTCTCAGGCAACCATCCTGCCTCAGCCTCCTGAATAGCTAGGGACTCAGGCATGTGCCACCACACCCAGCTAATTTTTTTCTTAATATTTTTGTAGAGATGGCATCTCACTGTTTTGCCCAGGCTGATCTCCAACTCCTGGCCTCAAGTGATCCTCCTGCCCCAGCCTCCCAAAGTGCTGGGATTACAGGCATGAGCCACCATGTCTGGCTGGTTAATTCAATTATTAAAACACTGTCCACCCTATCATTCTGCATTGAAGATTTAAGAGGATATGACTCTAATAACTTCCTGTATTGTTTCTTTTTTTTTTTTTTTTGAGATGGAGTCTCGCTCTTTTGCCCAGGCTGGAGTGCAGTGGCACAATCTCGGCTCACTGCAAGCTCTGCCTCCCGGGTTCACGCCATTCTCCTGCCTCAGCCTCTCCAAGTAGCTGGGACTACAGGTGCCCGCCACCACGCCCGGCTAATTTTTTTGTATTTTTAGTAGAGAGACGGGGTTTCACCATGGTCTCGATCTCCTGACTTCGTGCTCCGCCCGCCTCGGCCTCCCAAAGTGCTGGGATTACAAGCGTGAGCCACAGCGCCCGGCCCAACTTCCTGTATTGTTTCTACCACTTCCCTTCTATCATCCCATGTTCCTGCTGGACTCAATGACTTAAAGATCCCTGAACACCATCCACCCAACTGCATGTTTGCTAAAACTAGCTGTGTGACCTTTGACAGGTGTCTTAACCTTTCTGGGCTTCTCTTTCCTCCTTTGTAAAATGAGAATAATAAAAATGCCTGCCTCTCTGAGAGGTTATGAGGATAAAAGGAGATAACGCGTATCTAGTGCTGAGAACACCACTTGGCATGGAGTAAGCACTGTTCATATTCTCATTCTTGTTGCCATGTTAACACTGTATCCCCCTCCTGGAATTCCTAACTCCTCTTAGAACATCCTGCCCACTCTTTCTGTAAAGCCCTTCTGGATCTCCTTGCCTCCCCACCTAGAAGTTATTCTCCACTTCCCTGACTTTCCCAACCCCTCTTTCCACCTTCCTCAGCCCCGATGACATTCTGCCTTCCGAGGTACCATCATACCCAGGTCTTCATTCCCCATTCTCCGCCACTTTCTAACACACCCCCTGCTAAATGTGAGTCCTCGAGGCTCTCCCAGCCCCCAGCACATAGCATGGGTGAGTGTGTTTTACATTTATAAGATAATCCATAAACGCTTGTTGAAGAAGTTCTTAGATAAGCGGCTAAGCAAAGAGACAAGGAAGACATGACCGAAACTTCAAAAGGTTAAACTTTTATGCTGTCTCCCTTTCTCAGACCTGTTTCCTCAATTATAAAAAGGGTAAATAACTTTTTTAAAATAGTGGTAAAATACACATAACGTAAAATTTACCATTTTCATCCTTTCTGAGTGTACAATTCAGTAGCATTAAACACATTCACATTGTTGTGCAATGTGATCTGTTTCCAAAAGTAACTCTAAAACTTTTATTTTCCCATATTGAAAATGAATACCCATCAAACAACAACTCCCCTTTTCCCCACCCCCAGTCCATGGGGACTACCATGCTGCTGTCTTTCTCTCTGAATTTGACTGTCCCGTGTACCTCGTATAAGTGGAATCATAGTATTTGTCCTTTTACGTCTAGCTCATTTCACTTAGCATAAGGTTTCCAAGGTTCATCCATGTTGTAGCATGTATCAGAATTTCATTCCCTTTAAGGCTGAATCATATTTCATTATATGTATATGTCACATATTGTTTACTCATTCATTGATAGGCATTTGGGTTGCTTCTACCTATTGGCTATTGTGAATAATGCTGCTATAAACATTGGCGTACAAATGTAGGTTTCGGTCCCTGCTTTCGATTCTTCTAGGGATATACCTAAAAGTGGAATTCCTGGATCATATGGTAATTCCATGTTTAATTTTTTGAGGAATGGCCATAATGTTTTCCACAGTGGCCACCACATTTTGCATTCCCACTAGTAATGGACAAGGGTTCCCATTTCTCCACATCCTTGCCAACACTTTTTATTTTCTGTTGTGTTTTGTTTTGTTTGGATAATAACCATCTTAATGGGTATGTTATCCTCTTATGGCTGTTATCATCGTTGGCCAAAGGAATACATACTGATGCCCCTATTCTTGTGCCTGGAAGACAGTAGCCTCCTCATCTATGTTTGTAACTTTCATTACTTAAAGCTTCAGCTCAAATAACAATATCACTGAGGGGAAAGGACACTGGAGGCCAGTCATGGGCTCTAGAAGCAAAGACTCCTTTGTGTACGCAAAGGCAGATTCCAATGTGTCACCCAGCACCAGCTCCATCACCTGCCTGTTCGTCTCCATGCCAGGTGACTCACACACTACACCTCTGTCCCTACCTGTGGCCTGGGTCTCTTTTCTTTCCTGAGAACTCCCCAAGGAGAAGTGAGTGACCACAACAAATGCAGACTTGGGAGTTATCTGAGGAGCAAGGATTCCTGAACTAGAGCTATTTGAGAAGAAACAAGTTGCTGAATAGATCTTGGAGCTTAAATTCCACCAGGAGCAAAGGGTATCTCCTAAAACCAGTTTATAAAGCACAATTTCAGAGGCTGGCAAGTCTAGGTCACAGTCTTTCAGCTTTGCTCAATGCCCTGAAGTGTATCACAGAGCTCCAGAAGTTCTCACCTTTCGTGTTCTTCACTCCAGTTGAGCTGACCTCACAAAGCATAGTCGCTGCCTCCTGGAATCCTTCAACAAGAGCCCACATGGTACAGTGGTTAGACCAGCCTGAGTTCCCATCCCAGCTCTGCCCTTGGCTACCTGTACAAACTGGATACATTGCTTTACCTTGCCAAGTTTATATGAAACAAGGGTGGTAAGGAAGTTCCCCAGCCCAAGTGTAGGGTATCACACCCTCCCTGCCCACCCACTGCCATCATGAGAGTAATGGGCTGGCCATATCGGCCACTCTGAAATGCTATAATAGCTGTGGCTTCACTTAAATGGAAAATTCCCATTGACAGATTGTTTTTTTCATAAAATCTTTCCCCTAAAACATCCCAAGACCTGTGCATGGAGGATGCCACACAAGGCGGATCTCCTGGTTTTTCTGTTTTTGTTTGAGACAGAGTCTCTGTCACCCAGGCTGGAGTACAGTGGTGCGATCTCGGCTTACTGCAATGTCCACCTCCTGGGTTCAAGCGATTCTCCTGCCTCAGCCTCCCAAGTAGCTGGGACTACCAGCGTGCACCACCACACCTGGCTAATTTTTGTATTTTTAGTAGAGACAGGGTTTCACCATGTTGGCCAGGCTGGTCTCGAACTTCTGACCTCAGGTGATCTGCCCACCTCAGCCTCCCAAAGTGCTGGGATTACAAGTGCAAGCCACCGCACTTGCCCTAGATCTCCTTTTTAAGAACGGCATGGAGTCACTTTCTTCATCTACTTCAAGTGAAATGGTGGCCTTGCAGTCAAATGAAGCTCCAGCTACAAGTTTCATTGCTCTCACCTCATTAAAGCACCTTCACATGTATCAGTGTGATTGGGTCTCTGATATTTTTAGTTATTGGTCAACAGCGGGATGATTTTTAGCTGAGGAGAAAACCCCTAGGCTATAAATCACATTAAAACAAACCTACTCCAGTCAAAATGGGAGTTGGTGGGGCATTGTGATGGTGAGGGGATAGGATTGGGTGAGAGCAACAGTATTTAGAGGGAAATTACAGCATCGTTTGGTTTTCATTTTGTAAAACGGGTATCTTTTCTGTGCCAAAAATAATACTGCTTTTTCATTTGTGGAATGGATATAAAGTTTCTTGAAATAATTTATTTAAATAAAAGAGAAATGATTTAGATTAAAACATTAAGTAAATAATAACATAGTGCTCAAGTATAAGTTAAGACATCAATCAAGACAGTGATGTTTAGATAGAGTGATCTAACTGGCCAACTACACCTACAATGATTTGACTTCCACCCATTGATTTCCATCAGGTAATTAGTTAGTGCCAATTATTGTGCCAAGAGTGGTTTTTAGCTCCACTATTGCTCTCTGTTGTTAACTCACCATCACCTCATTCTCCTTCCAAGAGAAGGCTCTCCTTCTCCCTGTAGCAGGGAGAAGTTAGGAGCTACATTTCCCAGAAGCCTCTTCCCCGTGTGGCTCTAGGTTAGAATTTGCCTATGAGAAGCACAGGTGTGATATTGGGAAAGTGAAAAAGAAGGTGCCACTTTTCTTTGGAGGCAGTTATAGCCAAGTGCATAAGATGACAGGAGGTTTTCAGCAGCTTTCTGAAGAATTTTGAGACTAACTCACTTTGGTGCTGTAGAAGGAGGTGTTAGGAGCTTCCCAGACTTTCTTGAGAATTGCCCAGCCTTCCTAGCAAGCTATTAGAGAATCACTCACTTAAGTGCTTCAGGCTGAGGATCTCACTTTCATTCTCCCAGCTCTTTCAATGCTTGTGCACCCCTCGAATCCTAACATTAAAGCCTCCATACCTTGAGTACATAGAATGACTTCTGTTTTCCTGGCTAAGTAACCTGTCTTTGAGCATTCTATTCCCTTAATTGAGAAGAAAAGACACAGATACATCAAACAATGAAAGAAAATATCATTGGCTCTCATCAAAATTAAGAAAGTGAAATTCATACAACATGCCAAGTCTCATGAGATTCCAAAGTAGAAGACAGACAGATCTTGGTGGCAGATATTGAAGATGATGAACCCATGCTGGGGACTGAAACTGACCCATGCAATCAGATTTGTGCAGACCATGAAGCAAGCTAATGCCTAAAACACATACACACACACACACACACACACACACAATCAAAAAACCAAAAACAATTGCCTGAGAATCCTTTTTTTGGTATCAAAACACAAAAGTCAGTGAGAAAATAGTGTACTGTTTTCTAAGAACACAGATGTTATATTTGAGGCAATCTCTTTACACGTTCCAGAAGAAGTCACTGTCATAAGTCTGGTGTTGTCTAATCCTGCCGTGTCCAAAACATCTTCCTCTCCTGGAGACTGGGGGTTAGGGGCTTCTAGAAACAGGTGAAATGAATGAAGCAGGGCTGCAAGCTGCACTCACGAGGGTTTTAGACCTGGGTTTCACTATGGCTTTGCTCTAGCCCCTTGACTATTTGGGAAAACATCACGAAATTTGTTTCAGCTTGGCTACATGAAAATTAGGAGCCCTCATGAGTTCTCAGTAAGCTTTAAGCAGCATTTCCCACATTTTGTTCAGAAACATGAGTTCTGGAGGAGATTGATCCTTTGGAAAACAAAAGTACTTTACGATCAATCAAGTCTGAGAATACTGGCTTTAATAGAATCCAATGGGTTTCTTTATTGCAGGACTTTCCAGAGCTTTGGATATGCCTCTGTCCACAGGCAATATCACAGAGGGGAACATAGTCTACTGTAAATCCCAAGCTTGTTTTACTAGGAAACCCTCTTCCTCCCCACCTCTTTTCCAGAGCATCTTGAGAAATTTGTGTTCCAAACTTTGGCAAATGCTAGTTCAAAGGATACAGGATTCTTACAGTCCTCAAAACTTCTTATTTTATCAAGAACCTTAAAAATATGTATACTCAGGAATGACATTGGCAAGATGGCAGACTTGCAAGCTCCAGGCACTTATTCTTACATGGCAACATTAAACAATTAGAGATTGGCTACAATAACTTTATAGGAGCTCTGGAAATGAACAAAAATCTACAACAACCAAGCAAATGCCGAATCAATAAAAATCTACATTCAGATGGAAGGAAACATCATGGTGTTTTTACTCATTCTTTCCTTACCCCCTCTCTAGCGTGGCGTGGCACGGTTTGAGAGAAATGACACCTTAATCCCCAGTTCCTGTCTTTAAACCAGAGAGAGCAGAGTGGATCTAATTTGCAATGGTCTAACCCGTCTGGGGGCTGCCTGAGGGATTGGTGTCTGTGTCACCTAATTTGGAGCTCAGAAATCCAACAACGGTACAACCTGGACCTCAGGCTAGAAGGGGCTGCAGGAAGTAGCCAGAATGGCTCATGAAAACAGCAAGGGATCAAGTGGGGCCTGCAGACACCTGAGACAAAGATGACTGATGGATAAGTCTAATAAAATAGCTAAGGCCCAGAGAAGAAATGGGTGAGACTCTTGAGAAAATTAAGATATTTAAAAGCAACTGTGTATACAGGAGAATTGCGGGAAAAAAATCACACGTGCAGTCCCAAGTAAGACATATATTCAGAAAAGGCCTTAGAAGACTTTAAGCCTTTATGCTAGGCTGATTCCAAAGCTCAGAACATGTCCTGCTAATTAGTGAAGGCCTTATCCGCAAATCTCCAAAGACTGAGAGAGGTAGCTGATTTTTTTGAATGCCCAATTTTCAACAAAAGATCACAAAGCATACAAAGAAACAGGAAAACATAGCCCATTCAAAAGAACAAAGTAAATCTTCAGGAACAGTCCCTGAGAAACACAGGCATCAGACTTAGCAGGTGAAGACTTTAAAACAAGTACCTTAAACATGCCAAAGAGCTCAAAGAAAACACAAAGAACTAAAGAAAATCAGGAAAACAATATATGAACAAATTCAGAATATCAACAAAGACATATAAATTATAAATAACAAAAACAACCAAATAAATTGTTAAGCTGACAAACAATAACTGAGTTGAAAAATTCACTCAAGAGCAGACTCAAACAGGCAGAAGAAATAATCCGTGACCTTAATGAGAAGTCATTTAAAATTATCAAGTCTGAGAAGAAAAAAGATGAAGAAAAGTGAACGAGCCTAAGGGACTATGGCTCACCATTAAGCAGACTAATATATGCATTATGGGAGCCCTAGAGAGAAGGGAGAGAGAGAGAGGGAGAAAGAGGCAGAGAGAGTATCTGAAGAAATAATGGCCAAAATCTTCCCAAATGTGATGAAAAACATGGATGTATACGTTCAAAAATCTCAACAAACTCCAAGTAGGAAAATTATAACGTGCTCATGCATCTAGAAATATGACTTTTGGGGAATGTTTTTCTTAAGAAAATACTACAATCTTGAACTTGGTTGAACAGTTACCTACAATTATTTATCACAGCCACTTTGTAATTGTGAAGAGTTAGAACAACCTATGTGTCCAACAATAGAAGACTTGATCAAATTAAAACACATATACAAGATGGGACAGTGTGCAGCCATCAAAAATGATGTCGGCAATGTACAGAATATATAAGATAAAAGAGAGAGTTACTAAATGCCATGTACAATCTTATTTTTCTAATGAGTAGGTATGTCTGTACATGAAAGAAGATTTAGAAAGAAAATCATGAAATAATTAAGAGTAAATTGTTTTCTGAATGAGATTGAGGATGTGTTTTTCCCTTCTTTTGCTTTTATAAAAAACTATAAAACTTTTGTAATAAGAGATAAAACAATCTATTTTAAAATTAGTCACATTCCTAGTAAGTGTCAGATGAGATCTGAACTCATAGAGCTTCCCATTAATCCATGCTTTGTCCTGTCTCAGCACCAAATGTCTGTTCTTAAGTCCTCCCTTAGAATGGGTCCTTTCCGTCTGGGCACTGTGGCTCATGCCTGTAATCCCAGCACTTTGGGAGGCCGAGGCAGGTGGATCACCTGAGGTCAGGAGTTCGAGACCAGCCTGGGCAACATGGTGAAACCCCCATCTCTACTACAAATACAAAAAATTAGCTGGGCGTGGTGGCGTGCACCTGTAATCCTAGCTACTTGGGAGGCTAAGGCAGGAGAATCGCTTGAACCTGAGAGGCGGAGGTTGCAGTGAGCCAAGATCATGCTACTGCACTCCAGCCTGGGCGACAGAGCAAGACTCTGTCTAAAAAAAAAGAAAAAAATGAATGGGCTGTTTCCCTAGGAATACCCCCCACTACTGGACCTCACTGAGTGCCCTATCTCATAATTGTAGGTACTTTAACAGATCTAAGGAGGATTTTTAGGTTCAGTTGAAGTTTCATCATTCAGTGGCTTCCTATTCTAAAGTATCTGCGATGCCAGGCTTAGCTTTTCTGCTTATGGACACTAAACCTTAACCATCATTTCACTTGCATGTAAAAAAGCCACTCATACAAACAATACGCCGGCTCCATGCCCTCTCCACACCTCCTTCACTAACTATGAGTGTAAGAGTCAAGAATCAGGATGACCAAACTGTTAAAGTTCAGTATTTTCACTTTTGAGTTTGTCAAGGTGTCTTAGCAAATTTCCTCTTTAATTTACATGATTTTAGCTAGCGTCATTTTCCTGAAAGGGGCTTTTGGATATCAAGCATAAACAGAAAGTACAAGTCAGTTCCCTCACCTCTGCCAAAGCCAAAATGGAATCACATTTAAAAAGTAATAAAATAGAATGAATGATGGTCATAATCCGCCACAGCTATTTCACAATAGCAAGGCCTGACAAGTGTTAATTCTCAGTGCAGCCACATACATACCCAGATTCTATGAAACTCTACTCACTTTCGAGGACTATGAGCTGAGATATTTCCTTCTAGAAGAATCTTCATGTTTCAAGTCTATGAACTTTGAACTGTGCAATGTCTGCAAGAATGAAATTCCACCAGGGAAGGGATTCAGATAGAATTCAACTGATATAATGGTTCCACTTGGTATTTGCTACTTTAAACAACAGAACAAATCTTATCACAAATCCAGGAATATTTTGCCATCAAGAGTAGAAAAACAGAACCATTGGAAAGTCATGCATTCACAAAAGATGCTAAACCCTTAAAATCATTAGCTTGGAGAATGACAAAGGAGTTCATTTTATGTTTGAGGAACAGGTTCTTTTCTGGCACAGACTCTTTGGAGTTTCAAGGGGGGCTCCAATATCTAGAATACTGATACATGAGCTGGGCACGGTGGCTTACGCCTGTAATCCCAGCACTTTGGGAGGCTGAGGCAGGTGGATCATCTGAGGTCAGAAGTTCAAGACCAGCCTGACCAACATGGTGAAACCCCATCTCTACTACAAATACAAAAAAGTAGCCCAGGTGTGGTGGCGTATGCCTGTAATCCTAGCTACTCGGGAGGCTGAGAGAGGAGAATCGCTTGAACCTGGGAGGCAGAGGTTGCAGTGAGCCAAGATCACACCATTGCCCTCCAGCCTGGGTAACAAGAGGGAAACTCAGTTTCAAAAAAAAGCAGAGAGAAAGAAAACCCAATATGAGTCCAGCAAAGCAGGGAAGGTAATTTGCACTGAACCCTAAGACTTCTTGGGAAAGAATTCATCTATAGGAAGTGACAAGTCAGCTGCGAACCTGCAGTGCTAGGACAGTGGGCTGGTGTGAGAGAAGAGGATGGTCTACTGCTCAGATTGCCAGCCTGCCCGGTCCAGGAATCTTCTTCTTCTAGGAAGAAGAAGCCAAAAGAAAGAGCAATTAAAAGTGAAGAGCTGGTTCACTTGTATCTCTGTAAAATACTGAGAGCACAAGTCAGACCTGTTCTGTAATTGCTGCACAGAGTGAGGGGGTACAGGAAGGATCTAATATTAGAGCAGTGAATGGACTCAGAAGACAGAAGAGGCCATGTACCAGCTGGAGAAATGGGAGAGGACTTCATGGGGTGGCTTCAGCAGCGTCAGTGGCTGCAAAACAATTGAGGGTGGGAAACAAGAAAAATGATGGCCTCTTGATAGTAGCTGAGAAGACTGGAGAGTATGTACAGAGGAGACACCTCCCAGCACGAGTTGGAATGAGTTTAAGAAGTTGGAGGGAATGGCCAGACATGGTGGCTCATGCCTGTAATCCCAACACTTTGGGAGGCCGAGGCGGGTGGATAATGAGGTCAAGAGATCAAGACCATCCTGGCCAACATGGTGAAACCTCATCTCTACTGAAAATACAAAAATTAGCTGAAGGTGGTGGCACACACCTGTAGTCCTAGCTACTCAGGAGGCTGAGGCAGGAGAATTGCTTCAACCTGGGAGGTGGTTGTTGCAGTGAGCTGAGATTGCGCCACTGCACTCCAGCCTGGCAACAGAGCAAGACTCCGTCCCCCTCCAAAAAAAAAAAAGAAGAGGAAGTTGGAGGGAATTCTTAGCAGGGCATCATGGCTCCTGCCTGTAATCCCAGTGCTTTGTGGGGCTGAGGCAGTAGGATCATTTGAATTAAGGAGTTTGAGGCCAGCCTCGGCAACATAGCAAGACCCTGTCTCTACAAAAACTAAAAAATTAGCTAAGCATGGTGGCTCATGTCTGTAGTCCCAGCTACTCAGAAGGCCGAGGCAGGAGGATCACTTGCGCCCAGGAAATCAAGGCTGCAGTGAGCCATGACCATGCCACTGCACTCCAGCCTGGGCAACAGAGCAAGACCTTGTCTCAAAACAATAAGACAGGCTCGAGAGTCCACAGAACCAGTAGAAGCACACTTAGGGCAGGGGATTGTTGTTACTCTTATTGGGACCCTCCTTTTAGTACATGCCTCATTTGGGTAGCCTGGGAAACAGGAGTTAATTGCACATACACCTGTACACACTGCAAGATCAAAGATTTGGTGGGGTTCTCTTGGGAGTTTGGCAAGAGAGGAAACCAGAAACCCCATCCATCTGTTTTAATAAAGTACCTCCTGAGATAGGTTTTGAGATCCTCTCACTTTGATGAGGCATGAGACACAGCACAAGGACAGCTGGGACGATGGAGGAGAGAAACGGGAGGCGTGTACATAAAATTTACTCACATCGAGACACGAAACTGGCAGAAATAATCCAAAACCCACTTATTCCAGACCCTTACCTCTTTTGTATCACACATAGGCCTGTTTTTCTTTGACAGGACCGAAGCTTGAAATAATTGTGACAGAGGCAAGTTTGTTTTCCTTTGATAGCTACTTCCACCCCCAATCCTCCCAACCTCCCCTCACACATTCCAGGCAGTCTAATTACCTAAATATTAACTGGAATTTGCATTGTAGTAAGAGATTCTAACTACTGTTGTGTAAAATTTTTCAGAACTCAAAGGAATGGAATTTTTCATGGTTGGAAGTCCATACAGGTTGCAGAGAGAACAAAGTGAGATAATGTATACAAAAAACTTTATGGAACATCTAACTCAAGACCATAGGAACCAACATTAGGCTCTGAGTCTCCAGGTCTTTGTGCCCTAAGGATTAAGATGTGAACCCCAAACTTTTGTTCTAGGTGTCAATGGGCTCCACTTTAGGATCAGATAAATCTGAACCTAATTAGGCTGTATTCTTATGAGCTAAGTAACTTTGGACCTCAGTTTTCTATTTGTAAAGTGGGGATAATAAACCTCTGAGAGTTGTTGGGAAACATGAACACAGTGCTTGGTGCATGGGACGCTCTCCATGACATTATCCTCCTTGCTATTAACCTTGGTCTCCTTCCCATCACTCCTACACCCACCATTCCCTCATTCTAATTCAAACAGTTTCTTAACAGAACAGCTGAAATGAAATCTCTCTGGTAGGACTTCCCCTTAGTGATACCAGAGTATGTGTTTGTCAGGATGCTTCTGGTTGCAAGCGACAGCAACTCAAGTCAAGCTGGCTTAAGCAAAGTATTTGTGTAACTGAGTATATTAGAGGTGGTATGAGTTTATGGCTTTGGGCATGGCTGAATCCACGGGCCCTCATGATATTTATTAAGATTTAGCTTCTCTCCCTCAGCTACTTTGTTTTTCTCTGCATTGACTTACTTGTCAAGCAGAGTCTTTCTACCTGGTGGTTCTCTTAGAAGTTCTATAAGCTAATAATCTCTGTATAAAAAGAAAACTCCTTCTCCCAAATAGGTATAGAAGTCACTGAACCAGTAACCGTGGCCAGGGCAATAGGATGCTCCCTTTGGCCAGGCCTGAGTGAAGTGCCCATTCGTAGACAGAAAGGGACTGAACCAGTGAGGAAGGATGGCTTTCCCAAGGGAAATCTGAGTTCTATTCACAGACGAGCAGGAGAACATGCTAATGAGGCATAAACAACAGAAGCCCAATGTAGTAAACCTCTTTAAAAGAAGGAAAATTAAGAAATGAAGGAAGTTCCAGATTTCCAGGCTGAGGTTGAGGAATATGACCCCCTCTTTCCAGTACTAGTCATGACGTATGACATCGAAGAAACTGGGGGCAGTGGTCCAGGCCTGTAGTCCCAGCAATTTGGGAGGCTGAGGCAGGCAGATCACTTGAGCCCAGAAGTTCAAGACCAGCCTGGGCAATATTGTGAAACCCTATCTCTACAAAAAATACAAAAATTAGCTGGACATGGTGGTGTGCAGCTGTAGTCCCAGCTACTTGAGAAACTGAGGCCAGAGAATCACTTGAGCCTGAGAGGTTGGGTGACAGAGTGAGACCCTGTCTCAAAAAAAGAAAAGAAATTGAAGGAACTAAAACCAAAGGCTTGAAAGAGTTTAATGTCCACCAATAAAAACTACTTTTTATATTCCAAGGAAACTAAGACCTTAAACTAAGACTGATAGAAGGGAAAATATTTGAAGCAAACCCTTACCAAAATAAGGCAAGGGGAAAAAAGGTACCATTAGGCACCCGAGGCATCAGATATCCAGATACAGTTCCTTTCCAGTGGCCCATTAAAAATGTTGGAGATATATATATATATATATATATATTTGGCTCCAAACTATAAACTTGAAATCAATTGGTGTGTAAGTGAATGTCTAAATGTGTGCAAAACTTAATACTATATCAACTTTATTAGTGGCTAAATTTAATATTTATAAAAATCTCATTATATTAAAAACAATTGGAAGGGTAGATAGTGTCCACTTTGCAGGAATTCTGAAGTTCACACAATGATTGCCAAGAAAACTCAGCCATCATCAATGAAATGAGTTACTCACAGCCAAATTTCTTCAAAGGTAAAATGGTTTTTAAAAATCTTTTCGTCAATCGCAGTGAAAATGAGAGGTGGATGCCTTTTAACTCCTGTGATGATATGATGATATGGGGTAGGGTCCCCAAAAGTCAGGGTGCCTGGGTCTCTAAACAGCTCTGCACAGGGGACACAGTGGAGTCAGGGAAGCAGTAGCCAAGGGAGTTCTGCCCCGCACCAGCCCCCAGTCCCAGCTCCCAGCGCCTCCCTGGCTGAGCTCCTACCTCTCTTTTAAGCCTCTATCATAGCAACAGCCCCAGGGCCAGACCCCTAATTGCCAGCTTCTTCTAAGTGCCAGGAAAAAAGCCCTCTGCAGCCCTCCACCCCCTCCCCAACACAAGCCCAGGGGGGTCAGGCAGGTTCAAAAGGTGAAAGAAATGAATCTTTACACATTATAAGGGCCCAAGCAACATTCTCTGTGGCATTAGTGCCTGAAACAGCAGCAAGTAAAAGCAGGTGTGCTGGGCGCCCTGTCAGCTAACGACACTGATAAGCCTGCCATGCCTGGTTCTGCTTCATTTCAAACAGTCTGCTGGAAAAAAAGGAGGGGAAAGCCGGAGCAGAAATAATTGCTGGAGCTTCCAGTGAGCTGAGAGAGCCTGCAGGCGGAGATCAACGGGCCTGATTTCATCCTCTTCCTTTTATTTCTATAACCTTAAACGTTCTGCTATTATAAAAGTCATCATGTCAGCTTTCTCCCCAGCCTCTCCAGCTGCCCATTTTCAAATTGTATCAATTGGTAAGGCTTTGGGGCTGACGGATTTTCATCTTGATTTATGGTTTCTGTGCTTTAAAGAAGAAGCAAACTCCACTGACCTGATTCAGGCATGCAGACATGCCGTCCTGGGCATGTGTTTATAATCAGATCCTCCTAAAACCTCCTAGAAATGAGGGAAGGCTTGCTGTGTGTGTCTTTTTTTATCTTTCTTTTTTTTTTTTAAATAATAGGTATTATGGCAAATTGCAAGAGAGTAACATTTGTCATGAATCTCCTGGCTACAGTGGGCGAAGGGGAGTCTTTGATTCTTGGCAGTCTAAGTTCTTGAGGTTCTTGGTGACCATTGGCTTCAAAACAGGACAACTAAGTAATAAGAGCTACACAGGCAGAGCGGGGACCTCACATGGGCCCCTGTAATCCACCACTTTTTAAAAATAGATTCAGAGGGTGCATGGGCGGGTTCGTTACATGGGCGTATCGTGTAATGCTGGAGTTTGGGTGTCTAGCGAACCCAGCACCTGAATAGCATCACTCACCACTTTCGAAATGGCAAGGGCTAAGAAACAAGGGCTGTGCTGGCCTTTTTAGCTGGAGGACTGCATAAGCAGTATGAAATAAGCATATTTAAAAAATACAAGCATAAACTGCCGATTTCAGCAAGTACACAGGTTTGCAGGGAGAGCTGACGCATCCTGTGGCGGGTGCCGTAGAGAGTGCGTTATTAAAATGTTTGGGCGGATGGTGGGAGGGCTGCGGAACAAATACCAACTTCCACAGTCCTCTCCACGCATCATCCAACGGGAACACTGGAATAAATGACCTGCTGACTTTGTCATGCAGAAAGATGTGGCCCCATCCAGCTATCCTGCACCGTCCCCATCGAGGCAGAAGATAGTAACCAAGAAGGAAGCCAGGGAGTGGCGGAAGAAGTTAAACCAGACACACAGAAAGAGATGAGGCTCTCCACCAGGCCCCCAGATGATCCTCTTTGGAGACGGATTGGAGCTGTGGAGTGAGTCACAGGCTGTGTGGCAGAGACAGGGGGAAGACCACTGCCTAGCTTAGGAATCGTAGGTCAGAGACAGGGGCCCAATGGCCCAATGCAGCCAAAGGCACATCGAAATTAATCAGACACCTACACCATGGATTATCAACAGGGCTCCCAGGGTGGAGGTGGCAAAGATGTATGAGACCCCATCTATGAATGTCCCCAGGAATGGTGTCGGAGGCTCCCCGTGGTTCCCCTCCTAATTCTTTCCAATTAATCTAAGTGTACAGATCACAGGCCTCTCGAGTTAAAGCATCGCTTTTCAGGGCCTAGAAAATCACACTTCGCTGAGACTTAAGCCTCCTTCAAATGCCACTAACAGGAGAGGTGGCTCTCCCCCGGCACAGGTAAAGCTGTGGTGAGAAATAAACCTCTGTGTTAAAGTGAGAGAGAGGGAGAGAAGAAAAAGAAAGAAAAAGAGAATGCTAATTGTGCCAGGGATGCTGACAGATTTGACAGAAAGTGTCTTCATTGAGAAATTGCCATCTGAAGTTCCCCCTTGTTCCTAGAGACGCAGGAGGGGGAGGCATGAGGGAGGCTGACAGGAAGTGAGGATTCGAAACTTCAAATACAAACATTATGAAAAACAAGCAACATCTGCAAACAGTAAGTACTTATTTATATTTTATGGAGTGTGTGCTTGGGATTCTGACAGGTTTTTAAACAGAGACCATATTAGGCCCATTCGAAGGCGAGAATGTCCCTTTTAAAAATGCATTACTCCTCGCTCAGGCAGGTCGGCCCCGCACTGCTGGCCTCAGGTGAGCCCTGACCCCTGCCGACCTGGCCTAACCAAACACACATGCCGGTTTGCGATGGGACCGTTTACCGCTGCTCAAGGTCAGCGCAGGCGGGCGCTGGAGGGTTAGTATTCAGCAAAGCTTTTCCCTCTGCTGACAGAGCCGCTTTGAACTTTTCCCTTCTGAACAAATAGGAAGGGAAACTGCAAGGAAACAAGTGCTGGGAATCATAGAAAAAAGCGTGCAGCAAATAAATAAATAAGCCACAAATAAATAAGTGGCCAGCCTTTTCCCCGGCAAATAAAAAGGCACACCCTCCTAGGCTTCCAGCGTTTCTGTGCATTTGGCGCATACGAGAAACTTGAAAATAAAAACAATAGAAGAAACCTTCTATCTTTTTTCTTTCCCCCTCAGAAGGACGAACCCTTTATTTTTGACAACAAATAAGAGGCATTTGGCAGGTACGGTGTGCTGTGCACCATGAAATATTTAGTAAGGCAATAACGACTCCCCGGACAGCTTAAGAAATCCACGATTATATTCAGAGAGAAAGCCATGAGCAAACAGAGAGGGGGGAATACAAAGAAAGATAAAGGCAGGCCTTTCATCAGGACTTCCTGTCCAATAATGCAGCCAGGCTTGATCCATATGTTTTGAGAAAAATCAAAGTGTCACAACTATCCAAAATGTCAATAGCTCCGGTAAGGAATATTGTCTAACATTTTCTATTACACCGTTCAAGAATTTGCCTCCCAGCGCAATTTGGAAGAAGAAACTCTTTCATTTCGAAAACACTCAAAGAAAAGAAAGAAAGAGGGGGCGGGGTGGAGGGGGTGCAGAACAAGGCGCATTTCAGTGCAATGTGTAATACAATAATGCTCTGGGCTCCCCGGCCATCCTGAAAGTCGATCCTCTGATGAAAGTGAGTTCTCCTCCACACCTCTCCTCTCTTCTGTCCTTTCTTTGCAGACACTCTTGCTCAGGCACTTCCTGGACAGTTGGATATAACTGAGCAATCTCCGTGCAACGGGAAACCGGAGAAGCCCAACTTTCAGCAGGCTTAATATTTGGATAATCCTGCATAATGATTTCAGGGTTAAGTCACAGAATGCTCTATCAGCTTCTCTATGCATACTAGGTGCCCGGACTGCTGGGTGACCTGCTTTGGGGGAGAAAAAGCGAGGATGGGGGGGAAGATCCCTCTGTGTAAACAAACAATTTTTTGCTGCCTTGGCAAAATGTAAACAGAACCCACGCACCTTGCCCTGGGGATCGGCCTGGCAAGATCTAGTTTGACAGAACTTGCTGCACGGCGTCTCCTCGACATCCTGGAAATTCTAGAGGGAAAAATCACGCACGAGTTGCTGCTGTCTGTGCCTTGTGGAATCCTAAATCGAATGAAACAGGCCCCCCACAATCAATATTACTGACAAATAAATTAATCTCGGCAAATAAACTGTTGTTAC
Source organism: Nomascus leucogenys (assembly GCF_006542625.1). Taxonomy (NCBI): domain Eukaryota; kingdom Metazoa; phylum Chordata; class Mammalia; order Primates; family Hylobatidae; genus Nomascus; species Nomascus leucogenys. The sequence goes on from NC_044382.1 coordinate 66,080,796, forward strand.
CTTCAAGGCTGTCCCAGTACCCGGAATAATTTCTTAAATGAAGTTGAGGCCTTTTCACCAGTTTGCGGCTATTTTTTCTGGTCATCTACCTATGGGTAGCACTCAGGTTGTCCAGAGGGACTTGGTTTTATAAAATAAAATCATACAGTGGCCCTGACCTTGCTCCGTTAGCTCCCTCGGTGCTAGAGCTCTGTCCTGGCTTCAGAACAAACACTTTTGCCAAATGCTGAGAAGATGCCTGCCCTTCACCTACCTTGAGGGAGGCAGGAGGCAAGAGAGAAGTGGGCAGTGATTGTCTACATTGCTGCCCAAACCCTGAAGTTTATCAGAAATAGTTTGGAAGCTTGGGGTAAGCAAGGCACTCAATGTCAAGATTGCAAAATTCTAGTTTTTCTTAAGGAAGGAATATAAAGGGCACATATACTCCTGTGACTTCCAAGATCCCTAAATTTGTGTGGAAGGAGTTGGGGGAGGGGGGTTCATTTCTAGAGGTAAAACTCACCCAGTCTGCACCACTATTAAATATTGGTCTGCTTTGTACCAGTTGAAACATAGTCATCAACCCCCTCCCCAAGGCCTCTGCTGCCCACAGCCCTGGCCTTTCCTCAGAACTTCCCCCTTTCCTTAATTCAGCACCTAAAGGGTTAACATCTAAGGCAGCAGGAACTCCCAGCACCCCGACCCCAGTGCTGATTGGTGGGGGTGGGGGGGTGGTCAGTGCCAGCAGTGGCTAAATATTTTGACTCTACCCCTAGCTCACATCCTCATGGGTGCCCCAGCCTGATGTCATTTGGCCTGTCCTGGGTTCTCATGCTGTGACCTTCTGCAGTGCCTCTTCCTGGGAGTGAGAAAGACGCAGATGGACCAGCTTTTCTGAGCTCATCCCTTGTTAGAATCACAGTTCCAACTAGTCTAGGATCTGAGACACTCACGAATAGCAGGCGAAACAGGCGAGACTTTTCCCAAGTCACAAACAGTACACAGCCACAGAGATCAACAGTCACAAGGGTCTAATTGTCATTAGTATGTAAATTTTAAAAGCTCAGTCAAAAATATCAATACCTCCCACTTAATTTATTACTATATAAAGATAGATGGCAGTGAAGCATAGTATTGATTTTCAGAGCCCTTAAAAAAAAAGGGAAGAAAATAGTCAGAGACAACACAAAATGCTGTGCCTCCAAATTAATCAACGTGCTTTTTAAACACACACACATGCACACACACAAATCCTGTACCAACAGCCTGTGCAGTTCAATCTTATTTGATCGCCTTTTCTGAAAATAAAGAAATGGAATAGGCCATTTATGTAAAGAGCCCTCTCAGAATGGATTAGTTGTAAAGACAGGTTAACATTCTTACTGTATCGACAGCAAACCATTAGGCAGCCACACTCCAGCCCAGCCACTGAGAGGAAATCGAAGAGAACAGTTCCCCAGCCGGGCCAGGCAGGACGGCCTATCAGCTCCTGGTCGCTGTCACTGATCATCCCAGCCCAGGCTGCGGCTCTTCTCCCCGCATGGCTTGACGACGCCATCACCCTCATAGTTACCAAAATGTTAGAATAGTCGTGACCACTAAAAAGTAAGTAAATTCATCATCAGTTTGAAAACTGTGCTGGAGAGCCTATAATCTGGGAATCGTGTTTGTGTCTGAAATCACGCAGAGATCAGACCAAAATCGTCCCCTGTGCCGTGAAAAGATGGATCACTTCTCTGCATTTGACATTTGAGATGTTTGCATCTGTACAGAGGGAGAAAGAGGGCTGGAGAGAAGACTGCAATGAGAGCAAAAAGGAAAAACAGTAAAGATGTTAGAGACATATTCATTTTGGAAACATGTACGGATGTGCCACTCGTTTGTTTTTGTTTTTCAAGAATTTTGGGTCCACGTCTTTTGAACATGCAGTTTCCTGATTAAAGCAAATGAACCTTTTTTGTAGCCTAGATAGGGGCTATATTTCTCTGCATCTCCCGGAGAGCCAAGCTTTCCAAAAGAATAGGAATGCCCATGTTTTAAAATAATAAAATACAGATATTATTAATCCCCTAGTTCCAGAATTCTAAGGCCCTACCTCCCACCTGCCTCTCAACAAACCCTGTGAACTATGGATGATAGCCCTGGGTTTTATTATGGCATCTAGTGAAACTTATTTTTTACAGCGATATTCCTCCAATAATCAGGCTACAAGCCAAAAGCAGTACTTTACATTCATCGGACTAGAAATATGCAGCTTTTATAGAAGCATTTTGTCAAGGGAACCCCAGTCTCCAATAAGGGCTGCTCATCAGGGTCCCTGCTATCAGAGTGACATTTTTAATTTATTGGGATGCTTCAACTATATTAAGCAGCAGACTAATTCTCCTCACTTTGCTTATGAAGTGAAGCTGCAGTTCAAAACAAACATCAAGTTACTAGATGTCTTCCTGCTATAATTGGATTTAATTCATTATCTTTCATTTCAATAAAATCACAGGAAAACACAGGGATGTAAATGTGTAGGCTAATTGCTTATGGAAATTCAGGTGCTGCGCTTGGTATAAATTTACCCTTTGCAAGAGGAAGACACAGTTGTGTCATTATCATAGAATTTTACAACAATATGTAATTATAGAGAGAAGCAGGTGTAATTAGCAAGTCTTTCCACAAAGCAGGTAGCATTCCTGGTTAAATATTTACAGCTGCACAAACAGCCGGTAATAATGAGAGTTTTCTCAGCCTCACGTTACAGAGCACCCAACGAATACTATGAAAAGTGGTCATTATCAGCCTGGCAAACACTGCTGTGCCGTCCTGCTTGCGAGGAATGCTGCTGCATGGATTTCAAGACAGGAATCCAGGCTGAATCAGCAGTGCAGTTTCAACGGTGATGAAAACAAGTAACTAAGATCTCTTCTTCCCTTATTGCTGAAGAAGAGCAATTAAGGCTGCATATTTCAAGATGACATCAGCCAGGAGTCCTGCACAGAGAGAAAAACTCGTTGCATTTTTTTCTTTCTTCCTTTCCCTGTTCCCTTTTCTGTCCAAAGGAAACCCACAGCAAACTGCGTAGATGCCGCAGGCACGCAAGCCAACTCCAAACCGCCTACCAAGGGTCAGCTCAACCTGCAGCTGTTGCACAAAATAAAATCAACGCAGCCCACCCCAGGCAAACACCCTCTGTGGCTCTTTATTACCAAATGATATGAACTTTGACCCAACCTGAACAAAATTTAATATTTTCTCCCAAATATTTAAAAAATTCATTCTGGGACTTGAGTGGAGTCAGGGAGTCTACGAGCCGTAATTTGACATCTGAATTATTCTGAGGCTAATACGGAAAGCTATTCAGGAGCTTATTTGGAGATGTGTCAATCAAGATATCACTTGTGCAGGAAAGATGGACTCAGGCTTAGGAGTGCAGATAGCTTTCAGGGAATCAAAATAAAAAGCAGGCAGGCTCTGATGAATACGTTATGTCTTCATTCTCGACGTTGACATTTTTTTTTTCTTGATAGAGAGTACGGACCTAACAGAGTGATGTCCCAGGGACGTGCCTTTTTCCACACCTCTGAAAACATTTTAATGTTTATTAAAACTGATAACCATAAACAACAAACATGGTGTCAAAACTCGCCTCTGTTCATTTTACTGCGCTGATTAAGATTTTAAGCAACGCTTCTAAATTAGACTGTCAGGCGGCCATCCTCAATGCAGTGTTGAGGTTCTGATCTCGTGCTAGCTTGTGTGAACACATAGCCTTTCTGGGTTGATTGTGAGCCCGGCCAGCAGCCTTCAATGTTCTTTCATTCATTTTTGATGAGATGGGGAGGGATTCAATTAGCCCTGATTGTCCACGAGATGTGGCCCAAAATAAAACGGCTGGGCTCTGGTAGCCTCCTCTCAAGGTATTTCCCAGCTGACAAGTAACAATGTTAATTACCCATTGTTATGATCTGAAAAGACACCAGAATTTTAATTACATAAATTCAGAGCCATTTTGTTCACAGGAGCAAAAAACAAGCAGACAGTGTTTTTCTTAGAGGGAACATAAATCCCTGTTTGGGATCTCTGCAAACTTAACTGCAGTATGTGTGATATGTCAGAGAAATCAACTACACCCCTCCCTGAGTGTCTTGGGATGACTTCTTTCTCAAGAGACAAAGAATAGGACATTGTCTTTGACTTTTCCTTTCTCTCAGTATCATTCTTGGGAGGCTCTGACAGCCGGTTTGCTAGACCATGCCTGCTAACATAGAGAATGTCTGTAATGAATGTCTTCACAGTAAGCAAACAAACACCTCCAACTTCAATACCTTTGAGGACCAAACCATCACTAAACATAAATATCATCAAGTGCCTTCCATAGATTCCCTACATCAGTTGGAAACATTTTTTCTACACTGGAAAAATAAAATCTAATTATCTTCAAAGCTGTGGAGAATTCAGGAATCTCTCATTTCCCAAGAGAATTCTTTATTCCACAATTGTGTTCTCTGTGGTTGTTTGCCTTCATAGCTTATCATCCCCTACGTCATCAGAAATTTGTCAGATGTCAAAGGGGTACATGGTACCCAAGAAGAGCATTTGGGTGTTTATGACGTTCAAGTTGGATTTGATCTCAAGCTGAGATACTCCTGTCTCCCGGGGGTGGTGTGACGGGAGGCTTGGGAAAACCAGCTGGGGAGGGGCAGACTCTCCAATTTAGCTAGAAGAGAATAAAATGGTATTATGTGTTTTTTTTTTTTTGAGACTGAGTCTCACTCTGTCGCCCAAGCTGAAGTGCAGTGGCACAATCTCTGCTCATGCAACCTCCGCATCCCAGGTTCAAGTGATTCTCATGCCTCAGCCTCCCGAGTAGCTGGGATTATAGGTACCCACCACCACGCCCAGCTAATTTTTGTATTTTTAGTAGAGATGGGGTTTCACTATTTTGGCCAGGCTGGTTTTGAACTCTTGACCTCAAGTGATCTGCCAGCCTCAGCCTTCCAAAGTGCTGGGATTACAGGTGCATGTCACCATGCCCAGCTAATTTTTGTGTTTTTAGTAGAGACAGGATTTCACCATGTTGGCCAGGCTGGTCTCGAACCCCTGGGCTCAAGCAATCCACCTGCCTAGGCCTCCCAAAGTGGTGGGATTACAGGTGTGAGCCACTGCGCCTGGCCAAAATGGTATTATTATATTACAATGAAAAGTGATACACTATGGACTAGGACTTTAAATTTATTAAATTTTTAAGACAAACCAGGAGACTTCAAAGAAAATGCATTCTTGGAGTACGTTGCCAAATCCTCATCCCCATCACATCTGAAACTCTGGAAAGCTGGGTGAAAAGTGGTTCAGGTTTACTGTCCTTTACTGGGAAATAGTAGTGAGAAAGTTTAAAAAGATCTGGGATCCTCATGGCCCTCGAAGAGTTTCCAGTCTGGTACATCATTTTCTGCTTCCTAGTCTGATAAATAATGAGCCAAACCATGTCACAGCAGCAGACCTCGTCTGCCAATCAGGTCATCTTTAATACAAAGGACCTTAATGGGGGGGAAGAAAAGGTTGGGGCAGGGCGACTAGGGAGGGGAGGGGGTGGAAGAAGTTGTTCTTCACCAGTAGCATACATGACAGCCTAGAAAACAACCAGCCAAACTGTATCTGTAAGGAAAGGGAGCAGCCAGAGGCTTCATCCCAAAACAAGTCCTGTTTTCAGCAGGATTTTGGCAGAGTTGAGAGGAGAATAACCTATTGGCAAGCCTTGCCAGAAGATGCTAAATGAAAGGAAGAAAAGTAAGTACCACTAATTGAGCACTTACTGTGTGTGAAATTTATTATCCTCTCCCTTGATCACTGTCCCACAAACCCATTTTTCAGATGAGGAAACTGAGGCTGGGAGGAGTGAGCCACTTGCCCAAGCAAACACAGCTAAAAAGTAGGCAAGGAGCCTGGGCTCTTCCCACCCTGCCATGGGCTTGCTTCATGTGCGGTTCTGTATTCCAGGTGCTTGAAATCTGGGGCGTCCATAGGTCTCACCTGCAGAAAGAAAATGAAAATGGAAAAAATTTCAACTAAAAAGATACAACAATGTGATCGTTCTCTATCACTGAATTCGCAGTCTCCTAACTGGAGCCGCTGTGCCCTGTTTGTTCACGTCTTCCTCCTTTCTCATCTGCATTTCCTCCTACTTCACTGATTATTCCTTTCACACCTACTTGATTCACCTTAAATGCCAGAGTTTCTCAGGGCTCTGTCTCCCTCCATCTGGATTTCTCAACCTCAGCACTGCTGATATTTTGGGGGTGATCACTCTTTGCAGCAGGGGCTGTGCTGTGCATTGCATGGTGTATAGCAGCATCCATGGCCTCTACTCACTTGAAGCTAGCTTGCCCCCCAAAATTGTCATAAGCAAAAATGTCTTCAGGCATTACCAGATGCCCCTTGGTGGTGTGGGAATGAGTGCACAAAATTGCCCCCTGTTGAGAACCACTGCTCTAGATGATTTTACCAATTTCCATGTATTTAACTACCAGCTGCAGATCCAGATACCAACCCTTTTCCCAACCTGCTTGTCCAGCCCAGACCTCTCTCCCAAGTTTGAATTTATATATTGTCATTTAAAAATTCAAACTTGAAGATCTCACAATCACCTCAAATTCAACAGATTCAAAACTGAACCCACCATCTCCCCGGCTCTTTAAAGCTACGATTCCTCTTTCACAACCCCTATCCCAGAAACAGTGGCAGAAACCTGGGAGTCAGTCTTTATCACTTCCTTTCTTTCAAACTGCACCCCAGTGCCTGGAATCTCATGACTTTTGGTGGTGAAGGTGGGTGGATCGCTTGAGGTCAGGAGTTTGAAACCAGCCTGGCCAACATGGTGAAACCCTGTCTCTACAAAAAATACGAAAATTAGCCGGGTGTGGTGGCAGGCACCTATAATTCCAGCTACTTTGGAGGCTGAGGGATGAGAATCACTTGAACCCGGGAGGCGGAGGTTGCAGTGAGCTGAGATCCTGCCACTCTGCCACTGCATTCCAGCCTGAGTGACAGAGTGAGACTCTGTCTCAAAAAAAAAAAAAACAAAAAAAAAAACTGAACCTCAGCCCTATCCACACGCATACAAGCACACCCCTCCAATCCGTTACTAAGGCCTATTGGTTGTAATTTCATTCTCCTGCAACCACCCACTTCTTCCCGTTTCCATGGCCACCATCCTTGTCCAAACCACCAGCATCTTGTGCTAGAACAACTGTACTAGACAACTGGCTGTTCTGCTCCGTCCTGCCCACTCTGATCCACCTGTACACAACACCTACCCATGGTGATAGATTTGTAATGACCTGGCCGTGGTCACTTACGACCCTCTGGTTTCCAATTGCTCTTAGAATGAAGCCCAACTTGTCCACCATGGCTACAGGCATGCATGATCTGGCCTTGCTAGCCTTGCCGGATGCATCAGGCCAACTCTCCTGGGCTTAGGGTCGTTCATCAAGCATGGCCACCGCCGTTCATACACTCAGTTCTGCTGCCAGGAATGCCTGCCCCTCACTTCACTGACCCCTCCCATTCATCCTTAAAGACTCAACTTAAATTTACCCTAAATTAGGTCCCTCTGCCCTGTCCCCTGGGTGTCATGATACCCCCTCCATCCCTTCTCTCCACTGTGACTTTCGTTGCACTATTTTGTTTGCTCGTTTAATTAAGGTTCTTCTCTGCTAGGCTCTAAGCACTGTGAGGACAGAGGTCCTGTTGGCCTCATGCACCACTGTCTAGACCTGCTCCCACTGTTCAGAATGGCAGCCATGAGCCACGTGTGGCAACTGGGTACTCAAGTGAGGCAGCTGTGAATTGAGATGTGCTATGAAAGTAGAATACACCTGGATTTCAAAAACTTCAAATGAAAAAAATAATGTAAAATGTATTGTGATATTTCGGATATATTGGGTTAAATAAAATACATTAAAGCATATTACCTGGGTTTTCTTACTTCTTTAAGTGTGTCTACTAGAAAATTTAAAATTACACACCAGGCACAGTGGCTCATGCCTGTAATCCCAGCACTTTGGGAGGCTGAGGTGGGTGGATCACTTGAGGTCAGGAGTTCAAGACCAGCCTGGCCAACATGGTGAAACCCCATCTCTACTAAAAAAATACAAAAATTAGCTGGGTATGGTGGCATGTGCCTGTGGTCCCAGCTATTTGGAAGGCTGAGGAAGGAGAATCGCTTGAACCCAGAAGGCAGAGGTTGCAGTGAGCCAAGATCGCACCACTGCACTCCAGCCTGGGCAACGCAGCAAAACTCCGTCTCAAGGAAAAAAAATAAATAAAATAAAATATATAAAATTACACATGTGGCCCACATTATGCTTCTGTTGGACTGCACCAGTCTAGACCCAGCACAACACTGGTAAGTAGCGAGACTTTGTTTTTAAGATGCATTAATAGATGGAATGAGCAAACTTATCCTCTGTTTTAGATGATGGAAAATGCCAAGTCAGATCTTGTTGCTTTGCTATGTAAAATCCCTCAGGAGCTTCAAGAAGGAATCCCAGCTCCTCACCAGAGCTGGTTCTTCCAGATCCAGGTCTTGCAGGTGGCTCCAGCTTTAGGTCTTGCACCCAACGGGCTCTACATGCCAGATATGTGGACACACTGGCAGCTCCCAGCTGTGCCAGGACCCCCTGCACCTTCATGTCTTGGCACATGCTGTTCCTTCTGCCTAGGCCCACCCTTCCTTCACTTTTCTGCACAGCTCTTTGACCTCCCTTTAAGTTCATTTCCAGGAAGCCATCTTTGAGTCCTATGGGAGAAGTAAAGGGCTCCAGTGTATTACAAGTCACCCATTCATGTATTTATTCATTTATTCACAATGTTAACTGCCGGGGATCCAAGAATGTCCTCAGAGAGCGTATGGACTGGCTCTGCAGTCAGACTCTGGGCTCCTGACAGCAACCATGTCTTTCATCTCTGAAGCCTTATCCCTAGCTCAGAGCCTGGTATACAGTACATGCTCCATAATTTTTTTTTTTTTAAGAGACAGGGTCTCCCTGTATTGCCCAGGCTGAAGTGCAGTGGCTCAATCATAGCTCACTACAGCCTGGAACTCCTGGGCTCAAGTGATACTCCTCCCTCAACCTCCTGAGTTGCAGAGACTACAGGAATGCACCACCATGCCTGGCTATTTTTTTTTTTTTTTTTAGAGATGGGGTCTTGCTATTTTGCCCAGCCTGGTCTCTAACTCCTGGCCACAAGCAATCCTCCCATTTCAGCCTCCCAAAACACTGATATTACAGGCATGAGCCACGGCACCCAACCTACATAAATGTTTTCATAGATAACAAAACATTGTACACCTCAATGCAACAGGTCTCACGCAGAAGCATTCGCCAGTAGGTGGGCTCTTTCCTGGAGCTGAGGCTTCCTCCACTCCCATATAAACCTGAGCCTGGGTGCTAGGCCCACCACCTCCCTCACCGACTGTCCCAGAGGAACTGGGCTGGCTCAGCCATAGTTACCAGTTAGGCCGTGCATTTGCTCAGGGATTACTGGGCCCTACCAAGAGAGGATTACCTTGTGTCCAAACCCACTGGGCATGAGAACAGCCCTCTAAATATTTGCTGAGAGTTCCTGACCTTTACCTTCTGTCCTTCAGCCCCGTGGGGCCAGCAGATGAGCTGGGCCTCTGCAGTTGAGTGGCAGCCCTGGGCTCCCCCCTCCTCCCTTCTCCCAGCCTGACTCTTTGGTATTCAGACCAGGCTTGGCTGGAAGGGCAGTGCCTCCGCTTAGTCATTCTTAATATTACACAGGGAATGCACAATGCTCCCCATGTTGACTCTGCTAAGACCATTCATGCCCTTGGTGGCATCACTTTAATTTGTGCTCTTGAAGCAAATTGCTGTCGTAGGAGCCCCGGCTGGGAGGATATTGCTTATATTAAAGATCAGAATGGAGGGAGAAACCAGCTTTGACCTGCAGCGGTACAGCTGGAGATGACCGCCTGGAGCAGAGAGCCAGGAAAGATGAGCCCATTATTGAAGATCTGGAAGGACACACAGTAGGTGGAGGGAGCGGCCGTGGTTTCTGGAAGGTCAAAATTTCCCCCAACCCCATGCACCAAGATGAACCACTTAACCAGTCCAAAAGACATTGCATGAGGTTCTCAGTGATGTTGGGGTTCTTCTCGCAGGCAAAGCCTGGGCCACCATGCAACAAGGCCACGGCTAAGCGTGGGGCATAAACAGAAGAGGAAGAGCTAGGCAGAGTCTCAGGCAGGCACCCCATGCTATCCAGGCTGCTGGTACAGGGAGGAGTAGAGCAGGAGGGGACACCCTGCCCTGGGGGAACCTCCAGGAAACAGGGGACCCATCCAGATGACCCTGCCAGAAGACATCAGAGCTCCTTCAAACAATCCTGTGAGCCATGCTGTGCTGGGGACAGGGTTGCCTGAAAAAAATACATGGGATTCAGTTAAATTTCAATTGCAGAGAAACAGCACAATTTTTTTGTAGTAGTATGCATTTACACATACTAGAAAATTTATCATTTTAATCATTTAAAAATATACAATTCAGTGGCATTAGGTATATTCACAATGTTGCATAACCATCACCAACTGGTTTTAGAACTTCCTTTCTTTTTTTTTTTTTTTTTTGAGATGGAGTCTCATTCTGTCGCCCAGGCTGGAGTGCAATGGAGTGATCTCAGCTCACTGCGATTTCTACCTCCTGGGTTCAAGCAATTTTCCTGCCTCAGCCTCCCTAGCAGCTAGGATTATAGGCACCCACTACTACAGCCAGCTAATTTTTGTATTTTTAGTAGACACTGGGTTTCACTTTGTTTGCCAGGCTGGTCTTACACTCCTAACTTCAAGTGATCCACCCACCTCAGCCTCCCAAAGTGCTGGGATTACAGGCATGAGCTACTGCACCCAGTCCATTATGTCATTTAGTCCTCACTGGGCCCTTTGATTTGGTTTGAATGTGTGTCTCTGCCCAGAACTCATGTTGAACTGTAATCCCCAATGTTGGAGGTGGAGCCTGGTGGGAGGCAATTGGATGATGAGAGTGGATTTCTCACAAATGTTTTAGCACCATCCTCCTGGTTCTGTCCTCGTGATAATGAGAGAGATCTCTTGAGATCTGGTGGATTAAAACTGTGTGGGAGCTCCCCCTCTCTGTCTTGCTCCCACTCTGCCACGTGAGATGTCTGCTCCCCCTTCACCTTCCACCATGATTGGAAGCTTCCTGAGGCTTCCCCAAAAGCAGATGCCACTGTGCTTCCTGTACAGCCTGCAGAGCCATGAGCCAATGAAACCCGTTGTTCTTCCATAAATTACCCAGTCTCAGCCAGATGTGGTGGCTCACGCTTGTAATCCCAGCACTTTGGGAGGCTGAGGTGGGTGAATTGCCTGAGGTCAGGAGTTCGAGACCATCCTAGCCAACATGGTGAAACCCCATCTGTACTAAAAATACAGAAATTAGCTGGGTGTGGTGGTGCACACCTGTAGTCCCAGCTACTCGGGAGGCTAAGGCAGGGGAATCACTTGGACCCAGGAGGCAGAGGTTGCAGTGAGCCGAGATCATGCCATTGCACTCCAGCCTGGCAACAGAGCGAGATTCCATCTCAAAAAAAAAAATTACCCAGTCTCAGGTATTTCTTTGTAGCAATGCACAAACGTCCAAATACACCATTTAAGTGGAGCTCAGAGAGGATGGAAAGAGCTAGAACAGTGGAACAGCCAGGATTCGAACACAGAGATCTGGGATGCTGACCACTGTACCACGCCACCTCTCATCAACCTCGCCTTGGAAGAAACCTTATTTGTTTCCACCCTAGATGGAAGCTGCATGCAATTCTTATTATCCATCCTAAGAGAGACACCAACTTTCATTTTTGTTTTTTATACAATCCTGAATTATTTAAAGATTTACCAAGACCAAAAAAAAAGTAATTTTTCTAATTAGGAAAAGGGTAGATATTTTTTAAAAGGAAAAGGAAAACAACAGCCAAGCAAGAGAAGATGCAGGGAATGCCCAGGAGTCAAGGGGCTTCTGTTGGATGAAAGACCCAAAAGCAGGTGTCATCAGTCAGGAGATGCATCTGAGAGCAGATGTGATCAAAGGATGCAACATCCAAAAACGCATGGCAGTGTGAATACTAAGTCACTCTGCTCGCCAGCACACAGGAAGGTCTCCCCCTGAAGCTTGAAAGAGGTTGTTTGTGGACAAATAAATGCAAGCATCACTTGTGCAAGATAGTGTTGGGGAGTTTAGCCACAACCTCTCCAAATAAAGGCATTGTTATATGCCCCAGCTGTGTTGAAAAGGCATAGGTTGTAAAGCGAGCCCTGGTTATGCGGAGAACTCCGAAGAGGTCCCTGGGGAGTTAAAGATCACTATCCCAGACTTTACTGGTGGCCACCAGGCAGTGGTAGGAATGCTCTAGTAGCCTCTACCCCAGCAGCAATCATCCCGGAGCTTGTTGAGAGGGAGGCAACAGGCCCCGCTTAGATGGAAAGCACACTCCACCCTCAGTCCTACAAGGACTTGGTGAATAAGGAAAGGTTAGTCCAAAGAAGAAAGAAACACTCCTTCACAAGGTAGCACCTACACTTCCAATGCTCCCCAAGTCCAGAGTGGTGGTAGCAGAAAAAATAAACAGGTACAAGGAGGACATGGGCATGATTCCAAATGTCAGAACCATACACAGCTTTGCACGAAGCTGGACTCTGTCCGGATGTGATGTTAGGCTCAGAGGAGCCCCGTGCTCTCCCACAGGAAGGCGTTCCAGGTCATCAGAAGTCATGTGGCCTTAAGTAGGATGGAGCCTGAGCATCGGAGTCCTCTGCTTTATATTAATTCCAGGAACAAGGATGTAGTCATTATTTATTGCTGTGAAACAAATTACCCCACAGCCTAGCAACTTAAAACAACACACCTGTGTGATCTCAGTTTCTGCACATCGAGAATCTCGGCAGGGCTTAGCTGGGTGCAATGGCTCAGCATCTCACAGGCTACACTCAGGTGTTGGCCAGGGCTGTGATCCCATCTCAAGGCTCGACGCAAGGAGGATCCACTTTCAGGCTCACTCACGTGGCTTCTGACAGCTTTCAGAACCTTGCCTACTGTTGTAGCTCACCACGGAGGTCTGCTGGTTTCCCTCGGAGCGAGTCAGGAGAAAAGCAAGAGAGAGCCAGCAAGATGGGAGTCACCATCTTTTATGATCTAATGTCAGACATGACATCCACCACTTGTATTATATTCATTAGAAGTGAGTTTACCAGCCAGGTGCAGAGGTTCATGCCCAGTGCTTCGGGAGGCCGATGTGGGAGGATCACTTGAGGTCAGGAGTTTGGGACCAACCTGGGCAACATAGCAAGATCTCACCTCTACAAAAAATGTAAAACTTAGTTGGGCATGGTGGTGCATGCCTGTAGACCTAGCCACTCAGGAGGCTGAGGCAGGAGGATCACTTGAACCCAGGAGTTTGAGGCTTCAGTGGAGCTATGATCCTACCACTGCATTCCAGCCTGGGTGATGGAGCAAGACTCTGCCTCTACAAAAATAAAAAATAAAAAAATTAGCTGGGCATGGTGGTGCTCACTTGTAGTCCCAGCTATTGGGAGGTTGAAGCAGGAGGATTGCTTGAAGCCAGGACTTTGAGGCTGCAATGAGCCTGGACAAGAGTGAGACTCTGCCTCAAGAACAGGAGTTAGTGTTTAATGGTTACAGAGTCTCTATTTGGGATGATGAAAAAATTTTGGCAATGGATAGTGGTGATGATTACACAATATTGTGAATGTATTCAATGCTACTGAATTGTATACTTTAAAATGATTCAAATAGTAAATTTTATATTATGCATATTTTACTACAATATATAAAAAGTGAGTCATTAGGTTCAGCCTGGTGGAGGGAATTGCACAAGGGTGAGAATAACTGGAGCAGATACCATGGAGAACTTTCTTGAAGGCTGCCGACTACAAGGGGAAGATAGATTAGAAACAGTTCAAGCTGGTTTTCAGCATTCATTCATTCAACAAATATTTGTTGAGCATGTAGCAGCATTCTAGGCACTTGGTATAACAGTGAATGAAGATTCTTGCCCCCACAGCCTAACCTCTAATATGATACTGATAGTGACCAGCAAAGACAGCAAATATGAACATCATATAGTGTGGGGATTTTGTTTGTTTGGTTGGTTGGTTTTCATTTTTGTTTTTAAGAAACAGAGTCTTGCTCTGTCACCTGGGCTGGAGTGCAGTGATGCAATCATAGCTCACTGCAGGCTTGAACTACTGGGCTCAATCGAAGCTCTTGCCTCAGCCCCTCGAGTAGCTGGGACTACAGGTGTGCACCACCACATCCAGCTAATTTTTAAAAAATTTTTGGGTAGAGATAGGGTCTCACTATGTTGCCCAGGCTGGTCTCAAACTCCTGGCCTCAAGTGATCCCCCCACCTTGGCCTCCTGAGTAGCTGGTACTACAGGTGTGAGCCACTGCACCTGGCAAAAGTATGTTAGAAAAGTGCTAAGTGCTAGGAGAGAGAATGAGTGGATAGAGGCAAAGGGACCAGAAGCACGGGGAGGGGGAGCAGCCTGCAGTGTGGAGGGTGGTGGTCGAGCCTCCTAGGGAAGGTGGGATTGGAAGAAAGTCTTAGAGGTGGCAGGAGCCTCACCCATGAGGCGATGTCAAGAGAGAAAGCAGCAGGCATAGTGGAGGGAGGTGCAGAGGCCCTGGGGTGAGGTGAGCCTGGGTGTTGCAAGGAGCCGTAGGGAGGCCCTAGTGGTGGAAGCAGAATGGGTGATGAGGAGAGTAGAAAAGCTCAGAGAGGAACCAAGGCAGGTCACAGCAGGCCTCAAGAGCCACTATGCAAGCTCAGCCTTGACTCTGAGCAAAACAGGAGCCACTGAGGGTTTTAAGCAGAGAATCATGGTCAGGCATCAGTGTTAAGATCAGACCATCTGGCGGGGTCAAAGGTTGCAGCTGGGAGACATAAGATAAGGCTGCTGAAGCTACGGAGTTGACAAAGAGTGCGATGGCCACGGTTTAGACGAGGATGGCCGCAGGAGAGCTGTGAGGAGTGACTGTCTGGCGAGCATGTGTGAAGCTGAGAGCCAGCAGGATTTGCTGATGAGTTGGAAGTGGGAGAGGAGAGACAGGAAGAAGTTGAGGATGATGCTAAGGTTCATAGACTAAGCAACTGGAAGGATGGGGCTGCCCCCACTGAGATGGGGAAGTCTGAGTTTGGCAGACCGGGGAGCTCTGCAGTTCCATGTGGGACCTGAAGGTTTATTAGACAGCTAAATGGGGACATTGAGGAGGCTGTTGGATAGATGGGTCTGCAGGCTGGCAGAGAGGTTTGGACAGAAGACACAGATCGGTGAGTCATCCGCTAATAGAATTTAAAGCCACGGGCCTGGGGTGGTGGCTCATGCCTGTAATCCCAGCACTCTGGGAGGCCGAGGTGGGCAGATCACTTGAGGTCAGGAGTTTGAGACCAGCCTGGCCAACTTGGTGAAACCCTGTCTCTACTAAAAATACAAAAAAAATTAGCTGGGCATGGTGGTGGGCACCCTTAATCCCAGCTACTCAGGAGGCTGAGACAGGAGAATAGCTTGAACCCACAGGCGGAGGTTGCAGTGAGCAGAGATTGCGCTACTGCCTGGGCAATAGAGGGAGGCTCCATCTGTAAAACAAACAAACAAAAAAAGAATTCAAAGCCACAGGAAGGGATTCAATGACCCAGGGAAAGAATGAGGATGGAAGAGATAAGGGGTGCAAGGATTGAGTCCTGGGGTCCTACAAAGTGAAGAGATTGGGAGAAGCAGGGCCCATGAAAGATGCTGAGAAAGAGCGGCCCTGGAGGTAGGAAGAGAAACAGGAGTGTGGGGTCCTGGAAGCCAGGGACAGGTGTTCTGCAGAGGAGGAAGTGACCCCATGTGTCCAGTGGGACGTGATAGGTCAAGGACGCTGGGGACTGAGAATTGGATTGAGCAACATACTGGTCATTGGGTCTTTGGTGAGCATCGTTGCTGTGGACTGGCCCAAATGGAATGGATTTAGGAGGAGTGGGAGGGGAGGCATTTGTAGACATTGAAAGTACAGATGGAAATTTACCCACTTCCGAATGCTTGTCATGCTCTTTTCTTGGCTTATCTTCTTAGGTTCATGTGTGTGCATGTGTGCATGTGTCTGTGTGTGCATATGTGTGTGCATGCATGTGTGTGTACATGCATGTGTGCATGTGCATGTGCCTGTGTGTATGTGTGTGTGCATGCATGTGTGTGTGCCTGTGTGTACGTGTGTGTGTGCATGTGTGCACATGTGTCTTTTCTCACCCATAAGAGTACAAGCTCCTGGACGGCTGGGATCTTTCTCTTAGTTTTCTCCCTCATACTCAGCACACAGAAGAAGCCCTAAAATTAGTACTCGTCAGTCACGTGGGCTCAACATGATGCTTGCATTCTGGGAAGCCAGGGGCTGTGGGGCTCTTTTCCAGTCTTCTGCAGCTGACATCCTGGTGGTGCCCCTAGACCTGCATGTTCCAGGCCCACCTTACTCTCATTCTCTTCCCCAGTGGCCTCTTTCCAGTTTTTAGAAGGCCCCACATTTCTTCCTGCTGAAAGACCGTTGTACATTGTAGTGGATGCTGGAATGTGCCTCTGATCTACCAGCTGACAGCCATCCACAGTCAACCCTCTTCAAAGATTGTGTCAGTGAAAGAGAGTTGTCTTGTTCAAGCTCCTGCACCCTTCCCAGAGTGGCCTGCATTCAGGGACGAGTCACTGTGGTCATCCCAGGTGATATGGTTTGGCTGTGTCCCCACCCAACGTCTCATCTTGAATTGTAATAATCCCCACGTGTCAAGGGTGGGGATAATTGAATCATAGGGATGGTTCCCCCATGTTGTTCTCGTGATAGTGAGTAGGTTCTCACAAGATCTGATAGTTTTATAAGGGGCTTCCCTCTTCACTCAGCCTTCATTCTCTCTCCTGCAGCCATGTAAAGAAGGACATGTTTGCTTCCCCTATGACTGTAAGTTTCCTGAGGCTTCCCCAACCATGCTGAACTATGAGTCAGTCAAACCTCTTTCCTTTGTAAATTACCCAGTCTCAGGCAGTTCTTTATAGCAGTGTGAGAATGGACTAATACACCAGGGGTCATCCCAGCTTCCCAGCTCTCTGGGGTTGGCTGAGGCCTCCTTTGATACACTCATATTCAACCTCTCCCTCTGTCCAGCTCTCTCTCCTTCCTTCCTTCCTTCCTTCCTTCCTTCCTTCCTTCCTTCCTTCCTTCCTTCCTTCCTTCCTTTCTTCCTTCCACAAACGCTGATCACTGGTGAACTGCCTGATAAACCTCTCCTGCCTCAGAGTCACTCCCAGGGAGCCCAGCCTGCTACAGGAATGCCAATGCCTCTTTCCGGAAATCTTTCCTCCACCCCTTCCTCCATCTGTTAGAATCCAGTCATCGATCGGCTTAATCGCCACTTTCTCCAGGAAGCCCCCTGGGACTGTTCCTCCTTCCCACTCAGCCACGGTCCCATCACAATTCACTTCCAAAAGACTCCTGTGTCTTCTCCCTAGTACTTACCTTACGATTACACATGGATTGCTGTTTATTTGATTGGTGTCTGAATACTGCGTTAGCCTACAGGCTCCTCTGGGACAGAAACAGTGCTGGTTTTGTTCACCCCATATCCTCAGGGCCCTCACTGCCTGGCATGCAGTAGGTAATCAAGAGACATCTGTCCCATGAACGAGGTCCCTGCAGGTGACGAGGGTGAGGCTCTGACCCAGGTGGCATTTCCTGCCCAATGAAAGCTCAATGAAGGCGCTGGAGATTAGTGCTTCAATATAGGAATTTGGGAGGGGACACAGTTCAGTCCCTAACATCCGCCCAGCCTAGATGCTAAGCTTTCTGCTAACAAGGAGGGTGTGTCTTCCGATGGTTTTTATGCCCTTCACCCTGTTCAGAATGCTGCTAAGTGGAGAAGTGGATCCACAAAGACTTGTGTCGTTAAACCTCAACAAGAGGGCCAAGGATGTGTGAATCATGTTTAAGAGACGTGCCTGTCATCCCTGCTATCTCAGATAGCATCCCCATGGAGACCGAATCCCTCTCATGGGGAAGACCCTTCTTCAAAGCTGAGATTTTTCTTCTCACTGAAAACAGGCCACTTTAACAACCCTCTTCCCTATGCCTCTCAGACCAGGAATCCCGTGTCTCTTATCCAGCTGCACATGGGCCATCTCATCTGACCACCATGTCCCCACCATGCCCTGCCCTGGGCTTGGCCCCGACACGAATGCCTTGTTTTTGTTTTTTTGTACACAGATTCTGGGGAGGCCCAGCCAGGGCTGAGGACTCAGCACCTCTCATAATGGGAGGACAAATGAAATGAAAACCACACCTCCCTTGCCCCATCATCTGAATTCCTACATTGGCTATGACACGGCTAAGGGGAAAATATTGGATTTATTTTTATGAGTTACTCATAACCCTAAGGCCCTGAAGAGGAACCGTGCGAAGTGAATCCATTCAGAAGGTTGGAAAGGTCACAGCTAACTTGTAAAAATAAATCCAATATTTTTCACTCTGTCTTATTAGATTTATATGATGCAGACTCCGAGAGAGGTTTGGTTTTTTTTCGTTACGGTTGTTTTTTTTAATGGTCATTTTCCAGTTCTATTTAGAGCATTTCTTCTGAGCCTCAATCAAACACCCATTCCATTGCCAATCATCCAGCTGCATGACAGTTTCCTGATTTAAAATAAAAATTTTTGAAATAAGTACATGGAGGTTACCCCATCTCGCTTCCATCATTTCATCTCTACAGGAAGCAGCATCACCATTTCAGGCCCTAAAGTAGCCAAGCATGGAGGGTGGAAATAGCTGGAAACAGTTCATGGGCAATGCTAACGGCTTAAGTTCAAAAATTCACTTTTCATCTAAAAAGAAAACCCAAAAAACAAAAACCAACCTCAGCAGTGCAGGATCAAATGAACCCACTGTCATCTCTTAAAAAACAAACTGTCCTCCCCACACGCTCTGCCTCGAGGTCCCTGGGCTGGTTCTGCTCAGCCAGGGCCTCTCATGAGGATGAGGGGGCATCGGTCACGCGAGGATCCATGGAGGGAAGATTGTGGGGAGACATCGGTGAAGGTCCTTCCTAACTCCAGGATCCTTGCTTAAGCCCACTCCCTCTTTTCTCTCTCCTTCCTCTTTGTCCAGACATTTATTTTCTGTCGCAACAGTTTGACATTGAATTATCATCATTTTCCACACCTGAATCCAGACTCTTTTTCTGTATTTGTTTGCTTAGGCTGAACAAAGGACCTCAGACTGTGTGGCTTAAACAACAGAAATTTATTTTTTCACAGTTCTGGAGGCCAGAAGTCCAACATCAAGATGCTAAGCTTTCTGCTAACAAGGAGGGGGTGTCTTCAGATGGTTTTTATGCCCTTCACCCTGTTCGGAATGCTGCTAAGTGGAGAAGTGAATCCACGAAGACTTGTGTCGTTAAACCTCAACAAGAGGGCCAAGGATGTGTGAATCATGTTTAAGAGACGTGCCTGTCATCCCTGCTATCTCAGATAGCATCCTCTGAGATGGTTTCTTCTGAGGCCTCTTCCTGGCTTGCAGGTGGCCACCTTCTCAATGTGTTTTTGTGTGAATATTTTTTTTTAATCTTAGTGCATACAGATGCCTGGCATCTAAATTTCCTCTTCTCATAAAGACTCCAGTGTGAGCGGATCAGCACCCACCCTAAAGAGCTCATTTTAACTTGATCACCTCTTTAAAGACCTTATTTCCAAATACAGTCTCATTTGGAGTCATTCGGAGGTGCTGGAGGTTAGCGCTTCAATATAGGAATTTGGGAGGGGACACAGTTCAGTCCGTAACATCCTCCCAGGCTAGATGCTAAGCTTTTTGCTAACAAGGGGTGGGGGTGTGTCTTCAGATGGTTTTTATGCCCCTCACTGTGTTCAGAATGCCGCTAAGTGGAGAAGTGGATCCACGAAGACTTGTGTCATTAAACCTCAACAAGAGGGCCAAGGATGCGTGAATCATGTTTAAGAGACGTGCCTGTCATCCCTGCTGTCTCAGAGATGCATTTCCTATTTTATCTGTATGTGCAAAGCCCACAGACATCACCTCTCTCAGATCGCCTTTCTCTACCTACGAAGCCACTTTGGACAGAAAAAGAAGTAACGGGATTAACCATGATTTTCATCTGCCACTTATGAGTGGTGGAAACACTGATAGTCCCCATGGTTTGTGGTGTTTTGACCTCTCTCTAAAATGTCACATCATTGCATGTTCTCAGGAGAAAAGCCATTAGTCTCTGCTCTGAAATTCCAAGGCCACTCTTCAGCCTGTAATGAATAACCAAAGCCAGCCAGACGGCCAGCCCTCGGCTGCACGTGTCTCAGCTCATCTGGAGAGAATGCGGGCAGTAATGTCAGCACAACTGTCTCCCCAGCACTCATCTCCCAGCCTTCTGAAGGATTCAGTGAAAAGACTGGAGTAGCCTTGTCAGGACAGGTGGCTTGGAGGAAAGTGGGTTTCTGTGTTCTTGCAACATATATCTTCCAGTGTTTCGAATTCTTATCATTGTAAGCTTTTTTTCTCTCAGGGAGAGGTCTTTTTGTAAGTCAAGAAAGCTGATCTCCACGCCACTGCATTCCAGCCTGGGCGACAGAGTGAGACTCCATCTCCAAAAAGAAAAAAAAAGAAAGAAAGAAAGCTGATCTCAGAACTGAGGGCATTGGCTCATACCTGTAATCCCCATGCTTTGGGAGGCCAAGGAAGGAGGATGGCTTGAGGCCAGGAGTTTGAGGCCAGGAACTCAAAACCAGCCTGGGCAACGTAATGAGACTTCATCTCTACAAAAAATAAAATAGAATAAATTATCAAAAAAATTAAAAATTAAAAAATCAAAGAAGATATATATATGTGTATATATGTGTGTGTATATGCATATATATGTATATATGTGTGTGTATATGCATATATATGTATATATATGTGTGTATATATATATGTGTATATATATATATATAAGCTGGGCATGGTGGCATGTGCCTATAGTCCCAGCTAGTTGGGAGGGTGAGGCAGGAGGATTACTTGAGCCCAGGAGTTTGAGGCTGCAGTGAGCTATGATCACACCACTGCACTCCAGCCTGGGTGACAGAGCAAGAACCTCCAAAACAAAAAAAAAAAAGAAAAGAAAGCCGACATTTGCTCTGTGTGACTTTAAAGGCGCCATTAAAGCCACTCCTTTGACTTAAATAACTGTTTCTCAAAGTGGGCTCAAAGGAACACTGGGTTCACATAAATCAATATCTTGGGGGCAGTAGGAAGAGTTCTTTAAGAGAAGGAAGGAGTTAACATCTTTCTTTTACACCTTGTTTTCCCAGATCCTAGCACGAGGTCTGCTGCATAGTATATTCAATGAATCTACATGGAATGATGGTTTACATGGCCAGATGTGCTTGGGAAACACCAGACAAAAGCCAAAATTAAGTCAGTTTTCTTACTTTGAGCTTTCTCAAAGCTTTAGTCAATGAACATACTTTAAGAAATGTCGAGAAAAGGAATTGCTCTGCAAATGTATTCGTTTGGATCTAAAATTCTGAAATGCAGTTAACCAGCAGCTTGAGGTGGTCTTGTTCTACGGTAGAGTAGTTGAGTAGATTCAGGAGCTTCATCCACTGGGCTGAAGAACACTAAAGGGAAATTGAAGGAGCATAAACCCGATATAAATGGCCTTTGGGGTGACTTGAGGAGCAGCTGCCCAGACGTGAAACCTGGAGGTGTTGGAAACCCGGACGTCTTGAAGCCCATTGCTGATTGAAGGCCCTGCCTCTAGAAGGTACCCGAGTCAAGGCATTTTGGTTACATCAGGGGTGGAAAAGACAAAGATGTGAAAAGACAGAGGAGATGCTCCAGAGGAAGTCCGGTTGCAGGGGTTTGTCTCCAGGTCCCCAGCAGAGCAGCAGACGTCCAGGGCCGTGGGGACAGAGGACAAGCAGGAGAGGAGCCAGCAGAACCGAGCACTGGGGCCTGGCAAAGCCACAAAGGTGGGCAAGGAGTGAGGAGTCAGGGGCTCCCAGAGAACCCCAAAGACAGTGTTACATATTCAGTCATGTCCAAATGCGACCCTGCTCCCCGATGCCACCAAATAGACACCACCTAATCATCAAGCAGCTAAGTCCATTCCTCTCATTCCGGAAAAAGAGGGAGAGACAGAGGCTGAACAGCTCCTGTTTCCCCGAGCTTCAATTTAGCCCTCCCTTTGATGAGCTGCTGCCACGATGTGCACAAAACGAGAGCAATTTAAAACTCAGGAAACTCGGCTTTCAATAATTCCCCACTAGGTTTCCGTCTGCTGAAGAGTAAATAACACAACTGCTACAAACGCTGGAAGCAAAATCTCCAATAACAGCTCCATGCTTATGATAACTTTCCCAATTTTCTGCAATCTCCACCGCTTCTCTCTTGACTTGGGTCTGTATCAGATTTTTTTCTTTTCTTTATTGAACATCTGCCTTGGGAGCCACTGTCACAAAAAGTAATAAACACATCAATCCAAAAGAAAAGGAGAGGATTGAGCAGTTCAAACTACTTAACCAATCAAATTGGCAGCTGGCAGAATGAAATGGAGGGGTGAGAGCTAAGAGACCCGCTTCCTGGAGAATGTTTCTAATGATGGTACCCACCCACTGGGGACAAGGTACCCAAACTGCACGGGGCTTCCTAATAAGTTAATTACAGTTTCTAACACTAATTATAGACTTCAACCTTTGTTGAGATTTCAAGCCCTGGGATTAATTTGTAAGTCATTCATTCAGCTGAAACTTGACAGCTCTTGCTGCTTCTAAAATATAAAGAAACAAGGGAAAGAACTGCCTTGGAATTAAAAAAAAATCCTTTCCTTAAAACAAAAACCTAAACAATCATGATGTCTTTTCCACTTATTACCTGTGGACTCTGAAAACGTGTACCACAGACAGCAATCATTACATTCCGTGTCCCTGAAGTTCTCCCCCTGACTCCCCACCTAAAGAACAACAACAAAAAATTATGCCTGAAAGGAAAACAAAGCAATTTATGTTTTCTGGTTATCATCCTGGAAATAGCCAAAGATTACTTGCATACTGAACCAACGAAATCAAATCTTTCACTGCTGCTTAAAAAAAAAAAAAACCTATTACAAATTACATTTAACTCAGGTGTGTATAGTTTGCCTGTTCTTATCCAATTGTAAATTAGACCAGGGTTGCCTGTTGGGAGGGAAAAGTGGCTTTTGAAACATGTCTTATTGACTGGGTATAAATTACCTGCAGCAGATTTGTGAAGCAAATTTGAAGCAAGAGATGCCTCCAGGCAACACTGTATTGATTGTAGATTGATATTCTGCTGATTTTAAGGTGAAAAATAAAGATTGTTTTAGCAGCAATTTAATTAACAAATCATTGCACAAATGCTAAGAATATTGTGTTGTCTAATACAGGGATTTAAGCTTTTAAAAAAAACAATTATTTGGGAAATGCTTAGTTTCACATGTAGATTACTTATCACTCTAAGTCTCTCTGTGAATTCACATAAAACAAAATAATGGTTATGAGCACCCTGCTCATTTTTCTTGAGACTTGAGAAGAGAGGTTTTCCCTCCTCCTAAGAGCAATAAACACACTTGTCTTCAGCACTGGCAAAAATTGAGTTGTGCTGTTTTTAGCAGAGCCCTTGGAAGCTGGAATGAGTAGGGAGGCCTGACTGTCAAGCCAGCTCTCTCCCCAAGCTGTTAAGTGACCTTGGGCAGATCACTTCATTTCCCCCAGCCCCAGTTTCTTCATGGTTTAGATCACCCCTAAAGTAATGGTGTGCTGGTGAACATTTAGCGACCAGCTCGAGAGGGGAGTCCTGATTTGTAGCATCTGCCAGTTGCCGTGGTGTAAATACTGTGACTGTAACTGATTTCAAGCTACCAGTCTGATATTACTCAGTGCATAGTTGGGAGTAGATGCCTCAAGCCACCTCGAACCAGCCCCAGCTGACCGCTGCCTCTAAGATCCTCCAAGATTCAAGAATTCCATGAGTTTATAAATGTAATTTAAATTTAAATTTAAATGCACATACACAGAAGAGAATTACACCTCTTTTTTGTAATTCAGAAGTTATTTCAGAACCTTCCAATGTGACAGGATTATAAAAATGAAAATTAATATGATTTCTCATCAATACCATGTCCAGAATATCCAGCTTTTTCTCATTTTGTTACTTGAAAATAAAAAGCAATAGGAAAATCATGTAATAAGGAGATAATGTCTATAAGCGTTTCCAGAATTCCTCCAATGAACTGCTTCTTCAAAAATTACCACTTTTTTTCTTACTATTAAAATACTACATGTGTATTGAAGATAATGTAGGCAAATTCAGAAAACTAAAATAAAGGAAAACGTCTAAATCTCTATAATTACTTCATCCAGAAATTAATATTAATGTATTGGCTTATTGTTGTACAGTTATTTCTCTCTCCTCTCTTTCTCTCTCTCTCTCTCTCTCTCTCCCTCCCTCTCTCTTTCACGCACACACACACATACACTCTTATGAATTTTTTGTTTTGTTTGTTTTTTGTTTTGTTTTTGAGACGTAGTCTCTCTGTCACCCAAGCTGGAGTGCAATAGCACAATCTCAGCTCACTGCAACCTCTGCCTCCCAGGTTCAAGTGATTCTCCAGCCTCAGCCACCTGAGTAGCTGAGATGACAGGCACCCACCACCACACCCAGCTAATTTTTGTATTTTTAGTAGAGAGAGGGTTTCACCATGTTGGCCAGGCTGGTCTCGAACTCCTGATCTCAGATGATCCGCCCACCTCGGCCTCCCAAAATGCTGGGATTACAGGTGTGATCCACTGTTCCTGACCATGAATATTATTTTTTTAAATGGGATCAAACAAGGTTTTGTGACTCTATTTGCTAAACAATGAAAATATTACCACATCATTAAATATTCCTACATTATTTTTAAGAGCTGTAAGACCAGGCCCTAGTTGATCAATTGATCAATCAATCAATCCTTCATTTTTGGGCCCCTTGTCTATTTATGATTTTATGTTAATGTAAGACAACTCTGCCTTCAGCATCACAGACCAACTGTACACAGCTGCAATTATTGCTGATGGATCAGTTGCAAGAACAGGAGTTGCTGTATCTATTAATATACTTTTTTTAAAAAGATTAAACTTTTCATGGAAAGAAACTGGTTATTAATATCTTTGTATGAGATCAGAGACTACCTATAATCTAGGGACAGGCCCAACATCGATTGAGTGACATTATGTGGTTTTATTTTGTGTCTCCCACAAGGCAATGAAAACCCAGTAAGGGTTGGTTGTTGTCATCCTGTCAGTCAAATACCACTGCTCTTCTTAAGAGTGATCTTAGCGTGGCAGAGAGGGGTGCAGAAGAGCAGGTTACGATCACTGTCAATTTCAGAGCAGCCTACACAGGAAGCAAGTGGAGAAGACCTTGACAAAAGCCCATAGGACTGTCCTTGATCGGAGGGAGATGGCAGGAAGAGCCAGGGCTCCTGCTGCACAGACAGAAAAATCTCCCTACACCTTAGGAGGGCCCACAGGTCTGCAGAAGGAGATCGTCTGATGGGCGGTAGAAAACATTCTCTTGCCGTACAGACTTACAGCAGGAAATAGACACAGCCTTAGGAAACTTCTGATTTGCCTTTTCAACAATATTCAAGAAGACATTGAATCCAGAAACTAGAGCAAGCAGGGTAAGAAAGAAACCATCTGAGATAAGGGGAGAGTGAATGGAGAGAAAACACAATTGATTAATTAAAAACCCTCATATGAACAGCAGGTTGGAGACTGCAGAAAACCAATTTAATGAGGTCAAATACAAATTCAAGACATTTTCCATTATACACATGGGAAAGTTTGATAGATACTGATTTATAGTGATAGAGAAAAATGATCAAAGACACATGTGAAAAACTTAAAGGTTGTCGTTAGCAGAACAAAAATGGGGTCTGTCCCTCTAAATTATTTTTAATAAAATGAAGGAAGAAAACATAGTTCATATTTTTTAAAAAGGAATGAAGGGAAATCAAATAAACCTAAAAACCAAAACAAAACAATAGAAAACCAAACATTACTGTCACAATATATAGATTAACTATTAAATACAAACCCATACAAATGAGTTAACCCTATTAAATTCAGAGATTCTCAAATCAAGTAAAAAAAAAATGCTATTTAGGTAGATAACCCTAAAACAAATGGATTCAAGAGTAAGAATATAGACTATTTGGATAATATAAGGTCATATGTAAATATATATTATATATAGTATTATATAATAATATGCTATTATATTATATATTATATAATTTGTGATCATATAATATATATTTGTGATCATATAATATGTTATAATATATAATTTGTGATAATAAAATGATATTATATAATGTGCTATTATATTAGGTAATAATATAATAATATTTACGTATCAATTGTATCCCATACAAAGAAGATTATATTTTAAAAATTATTCATAGAATATTTACCCAAAAAATTATCTTTTAGGTTCTAAGGATGACCTTAATACATTCAGAAAGAACTATATAACTCCAGAGAGGTGGTTTTAACATGGAGAATTGAGTCCGACAGTTATCTCCCCCTAATTTCCAATTACATAGAAAAGACTTCTAAGAATAAAATACAGTCTGTAACTATCCTAGGAAACTGAAAAGACTACAACTAATGGACCCCAAATTTTAAAGTACTTCTGGAAGCTGAAGAAATAGAAATGAAAAATAATCCAAGGTGTGACAAAGAGTCCATTTTCAATTCCAGACATAGAGGAACCCTGAGAAGGACCTGGAAATTCAAGGAAATTCAAGGAGAACCTCCAATCCCAGAAGGGCAGGGCTTAGTGTGCAGATGGCCTGGGCAGCTCATAGGGTGCTCAGGCATAATCCTCTTCAGCTTTGATCCCGGCTCTTCCAGATGACAAGCCAGCTACTACCAGTGGATGGGAACAGTCATCTGGGTGAAAGCCATGTGCTCTTCCTGGTCTGTGATGCTTTCTGTGGCCCCTGGACACTGGTCCCTTGCCCTGAAGATGGTGCATTACTCAGCATCAGAAAGTGCTGGCCTAATCTCAGCACAGTATTATACAAATTAGAACATCATGTGGCAAAGACCCACAGAAAAGTTATCTAGAAAGAGTATTTTTTTCAGAGCAAGATTTGCCACAGTCTCCATAGGAAAATTGCAAAATATTCTCTGTCTTAGTCCATTCCAGTTGCGTCACAAAAATGCCATAATCATATAAACAAGAGACATTTGTTTCTCACAGCTCTGGAGGCTGGGAAGTCCAAGATGAACACGGATTCGGCATTTCCTCATAGCCAGCGCCTTCTAATACAGTCCTCACAGGGTGGAGGGTCAAGGCACCTCTCTGCGGCCTCTATTATAAGCAGACAAATCCCATTCAGGAGGGTGGTCCCCATGATTTAGTCACCTCCCAAAGCTCACCTTGGTGATTCGGTTTTCAGTGTATGAATTTGATGGGGAGGGGCAGGACACAAACTTTAAGACCATAGCACTATCAGAGTCCAAAGTGCTGAGTTTCAGAAATTTTTTCTTTAAAAGTTGGAGGTAGGAGGTGGGAATTGGAAGCCAAGCCACATCTCCATTTTGAAAAAGAGGCTAATCCAGTATTCCCATCTTCTTTTTGGCATTTTTGTTTTGTTGTGTTTTGTTGCTCTATGTTTTTTCAGGAAAAAAAAATAACCATGATATCTGGGGATATTTTTTGAGTTGTTTTCCAAATTCAAATTGAACGAAAATAATATATTCTAATGTTTTACAAAACACTTTGAGATATACATCTCATATGCTCCTCACACAAACCCTTTTAATTAGGTACTGAGTATTATTATACCCATTTAATAGATGACAGAGGGGAAAACAGGTTCAGAACCTCCAAGTCCAGGTCCCGTGTTCTTGCTCTTCACCAACAGCCACAAAACCTTGACCTGATTAATTAACAAACCTTATGAAGGAAGAGTCCTGGCCAAGTTCATGGGAGCTGAGATGGTTCTAAAGAGTGAACATTGCTAATAGGAGCAGCTATTACATATGAACTTTTCTGCTGAGAGCATGCCCTAATCTTTGACTCATTCTTCTCTTGTAGTCAATGGAAGAGGATTCAGAGCTTCCACAGCTCTATCCAGCCCCTTCCCAGGGAGCCTGACTCCCTGTCCACTCATGGGAGCTAAGAGGGGGTGCACCAGGCAGCCTATCCCTCAAGCAGGGGCAGCCAGAGTGACTTCACAGGCGGAGGAGCCGAGAACCGCGCAGGCAAAGGCCACCGAAAGCGAGGGCATCTGTCCCCCTACTCCGGATGAGGTCTCAGAACCTTTCCCATGTGACATGCCCGTGGCTGAGGACAAGGCTCTCTGAACTCCGGAGTTAGTTGGCTTTTTCAGTCCCAGGCTTGGCACCAAGATTTATGTTCCAGTGTGACCACATTCACCATCCATCACGATTAGTTACAATAAAATCTCTCTTGGTGTTTTTAAAAGCCCTTCGAATTACATTCCATTATGCAGTTAACATCTCGCAGATGGCCGGGCCATTGTTCAATCAGGGAACCATTTTTTGATCTCTGAAAAGGAAGGCAGGGGACTAGCGCTTGACCTTCCCAGAGGCCCTTGAGATCCTGAGCCTGGAGTCGAGAAGAGAAAACAAAGAAGGGGGCCCCTGTTCTCCTGCCAAGAACTTGGTGGTTGGATTGAAATGAGTGGATGGACAAAACAGAAGGGCTTGGGTTAACTGCCTTTTTCTTGAAAGAAGTTAACCTGGATGTCCTCCGGTCTCTAGAACACCTGATCTGTGTTCTCCGAAACAGTTTAACCACATAGGATCGCCCCCTCTAGGGCATGCTGTTCTCAGGCCGGCCCAGGCCTGACGCTTTCAATGAACATTTGATCCAAACCCTGCTGGGAACTCAGATGACAAAAGGTGAAGGGCTGATTATGGACACGAACATTGCCCCCAAACTTGCTGCTCCAAACCTCTTCTCTCTACCTTCCACCCAGGTCCGTAATAGCCCTGTATTAAGCCCCTTCCCCTACCACTGTTCACCTGGTGGCCCAGGCCCTGTGGTAAATTTTATTGCTGCTCCTAAATAATCACTGTCCTCCCTGTGGGAGAATCCCACGTCTCTGCTCACTGGCCTGCGACTTGCCATGCATCCTGTGGGAAGAGTTTGCAGTCCTTCCCCTTGACATTGGGCTTGGCCTTTGCTTTAGCCAAAGGCATGTGAATGGACATGATGTGGGCAGAAGCTTTTTCTTTTTCTTCTTTGCTTCCTTTCTTTCTCTTTCTTTCTTTCTTTCCTCCTTCCTTCCTTCTTTTCTTCTCTTTCTTTCTTTCTTCTTTCTTTCCTTCCCTTTCTCTTTCTTTCTTCCTTACTTCCTTCCTTTCTTCTTTCTTTTCTTTCTTTCTTTTTTTCTTTCTTTCATCTTTTTTTTTTTGTCTCACTCTGTTGCCCAGGCTGGAGTGCAGTGGCACAATCATAGCTCACTGCAGCTTTGAACTCCTGGACTCAAGCAATACTCTCATCTCAACCTCCCAAGTAGCTGGGACTGCAGGCATGCACCACTAAGCCAGGCTAATTTATTATTATTTTGGTAGAGACGGGGTCCTGCTATGTCACTCAAACTGTTCTCAAACTCCTAGGCTCAAGTAATCTTCCAACTTCGGCCTCCCAAAGTGCTGGGATTACTGGTACGAGCCATCACGCCCAGCCGGCAGAAGCTTTCAGAGCCATTGCATGCTTCTGCCGGTTCTCTTCCTGTCTTTCAGTCTATCTGGAATAGAAACTGCTCCTTCAGGCTGGATCCTGGAATGAAAAAGACATGGAGCAGATGCCACATGCAGCCCACAGCAAACTGTAGCTGACATGTGATTTCAGCGAGAAATGAAGCTTTGTGTTACAAGCTACTCAGGGTGTTTGTTACTGCAGCAGAGCCTGATCAAATCAAGAATTTGGGCCCCACAGTGGGGGCTCATCCCTCACACCTTCTTTCCTTCAGCTTCCACACCAATCTAGACCATCCTTCCATCTCTACCACCAAACTCCATCTGAATCCATCCACTTTCCCATCCCTGCTGTCCCCGCCAGCTCCTGAACCATTACCGTACTCTGCTCCAAGTTTACCTTCCTGCTGCTCTCCGATCTTTTCTCTACTCAGCAGCTGGACTGGGTTTCAAACAGGGAAAATCTGATGATGCTACTCCCCAGCTTAAGCCCCCAAGACTCCCCTTAGTTGTTAAGAGAAAAATCTCAGCCCCTCGCCCTGTGCACGGCCTCCATTGACCAAGCTCTCCTGCACATCTCATCTCTGCAGCTTGCACTTCTCCCCGCCATGCTCACTAGTCTCTGCCACCCAGGCCTCCTTTCTCTTCCCCTAATACGCCAATTCTTTTGCCACCCCCAAGTCTCTGCCTAGAATGTTCTTCCTCAGATCTGGCCATTTTTCTAGGATCAATATAAACACCACCTCCTCCAGGAGGCCTCCCCTGTCAACCCCCCCTCCTCCAACTCCGTATTTTAGTGCAGTAGAGGCACTTATCACCATTTATAATTATCTTGTTTGGTGGTTTATTTGCTTTCTTTTCTTTCTTTCTTTTTTTTTTTTTTTTTTGGACAGAGTCTTGCTCTGTCACCCAGGCTGGAGTGCCGTGGCTCAATCACAGGTCACTGCAGCCTCAGTCTCCCCAGGCTCAGGTGACCCTCCCACCTCAGCCTCTTGAGTACCTGGGACTGTAGGTGTGTGCCACTCTGGCCCGCTAATTTTTTTTGTTTTTTGTATTTTTGGTACAGCTGGGGTTTCACTATGTTGCCCAGGCTGGTCTCGAACTTCTGGGCTCAAGCAATCTAACTGCCTTGGCCTCTTGAAGTACAGGGATTACCAGCATGAGCCACCGTGCCTAGTCTACTTGCTTTCTGCCCTCCCCTTACACGCTATACAGGAAGGTAAGCCCCAGGAAAGAAGTCTTCTCTAATGTATCCCTAGTGCCTGGAACATTGGTGATTGATAAATATTTGTTGAATAAATGTCCAAATAAATGGATTCACTTTAACTTTCTCATTTTATGGATGAAGGAATTAATTCCCAAGGAGTTTATACCCAGCCAAGACCTCCTCCCCCTGACCCCAGTTAGCTAGTGGCAGAGCCTGTACAGGAACTCAGGTCTTCTGACTCCATCCAACACTCTACTGCCTCACACCTGCTCCCCTCTTTCTAAGATATTCAGTCTCCTTTCTTTATTTATTCCTGTGTTTAACATCCAGCGATACCAGAAGCTTCTTCCTGATGTCTACTCTGTAGCCTTGAAGCAGCAGCTTATACCCCCATGAATTTAACCATTGACTTACCAGAAATCCGGCACAGCAAATGGCTGTGATTCCATTCCCTGCCTGTGAAAGTATGGTAAAAATAACAGCTAATGTTCATTGAGTGTTTCTGTATATTAACTCATTTAATCTTCTCAGCAATCTATGAGGTATGTACTGTTATTATGTTCATTTTATAGATGAAGCATCAGAGACACAGGATGGTTCTTTAACTTGCCAAGGTCACACAGCTGGGGAGTGGTGGGCCTGGGATGGGTGCCTGGCCTGGATCTAGAGCCTGGGCACGCTGTGTTCTGCTGAGCAGGTCAGTGGCTTAGTGTTGTGTATTTCTGGGTGAGGGTGACTTAGAAGTATATACATTTGCAAAATCCAACCACACATCTTCCTTCTTATCTCAAGGTTCCTGTGATATTATGAAAAGAACACAGACTCTAGCTGGGTGCAGTGGTTCACGCCTATAATCCCAGCACTTTGGGAGGTTGAGGCAGGAGGATCACTTGAGCCCAGGAGTTTGAGACTGACCTGGACAATATGAAGAGACCCTGTCTCTATAAAAAAAGAAAGAATTAGCCAGGCGTGGTGGTGCATATCTGTGGTCCCAGCTACTCGGGAGGGTGAGGCAGGAGGGCGGCTTGAGTCCAGGAGTTCAGGGCTGCAGTGAGCCGTGACTGCGCCACTGCACTCCAGCCTGGGTGACAAAGCAAGACCTTGTATCAAAGAAAAAAGAGAAGAGAAGAGAAGAGAAAGAAGAGAAGAGAAGAGAAGAGAAGAGAAGAGAAGAGGAAGAGAAGAGAAGAGAAGAGAAGGAAAGAAAAGGAAAGGAAAGAAAAGAAAAGAAGTGAGAAAAAAGAAAAGGAAAGAAAAGAAAAGAGAAAAGAAAAGAGAAGAAAAGAAAAAAAAGAAAAGAGAAAAAGAAAAGAGAAAAGAGAAAGAAAGCAAGTGAGCAGACTCAGGGGGTCTGCACTGCACCTTAGTTGCCATTTATTGAGTGCTGACTATATGCCAGGCATAGGGCCAAGGACTTAGCATGTCTTATCTCATTTAACTGATAAGGAAATGGAGGCTTAGCAGGTTTGGGTGCCTTATATAAGCTCACAAGCAGGAGGCCTATTCCAGCTTGGGCAATTTGATCATAGGACAGTGATCAAGAGATTTAATCCCTCTGAGTTTCAGTTGACTCATCTACAAAATGATACAAACTAATGATACAAATCCACAAAACATCTAGTGTAGTGTCTGTCACATAGCAGGCTGTCAGATGGCAGCTACAAATAGCGAGGTGGCTCTTCTGCCATTGGGCACAATTGCTAGAAATAACTGCTTAGGTGCAACTATTAAGCAGTCAGGGATTTTAGGAACTCCTAAGAAAAGTATTGATCCACTGACAACCTGCCTAAATCACTAGAAAGCCATCTGCAAACAAAATGCCCTTGAGAAATCATCAGTTGTCACGAGCCCCTTAACCTTCATGGCCAGGAGGGTCAAACAGCAAACTTCATTCCCTAATGTCGTGGTTCCCTGCGCCCCTCCCCCAAAACCTCCCCCGCCCTACTTCCTGGCCTCCGAGCTTGCTGGCTAACAGCTTTGGGGAACTAGATGGATGCTAACCTTTCCAGACCCACCACCTCCCAGCTAAAAAGGAATGAGTCCAGTGCTGACCCCAGAGAGCTCCAGATCAGATTCATTTTCTCTAAGTCCTAATAAATGAGAAGGAGGCAAGGTGTTTCATCTCTCACTTTTCAACTGCATGATCCATCCTAGGGATGTGGGCGTGAGGCTTGGGAGCATGACAGATCCATTGCATTAGGCGGCAAATCCATCAAATCCTCCTTCGCCATTCGAAGTGCCTTCTCGGCCAACCCCTGCTTAGCTCTCCTCTTTCTAAGATCTACTCAATGGCATGTCCCACCGGCCAAGCCACAAGGCCATGGACTTAAAGGCTTCACTCAAAAACCACCAGGGCTTTCCTCTTCGAAGGCCTTATTCATTTATTTTCATAGCGAATTTGGAACTCTGGCTGTGCCCAGGCTGCCGGTTGGAAGCTGGCAGAGGGACTTGGAACAAGAAGGGAGAGAACCAAAAGCCTGTAATCCCAGCACTTTGGGAGGCCAAGGTGGGTGGACTGCTTGAGGCCAGGAGTTTGAGACCAGCCTGGGCAACATGGTGAAACTCTGTCTCTATTAAAAATACAAAAATTAGCTGAGTGTGGTGGTGCATGCCTGTAGTCCCAGCTACTTCAGGAGGCTGAGGCATGAGAATTGCTGGAACCCAGGAGGCGGAGGTTGCAGTGAGCTGAGATTGTGCCACTGCACTCTAACCTGGGTGACAGAGTGAGACTCTAAAAAACAAAACAAAACAAACAACAACAACAAAAAACATGGATAGAAGAAAGCAACCATCTGGTTTTAAACCCTACACATCAGAATGTCAGAATGCAGGGATCTTAGTCCAATGCGGAAAGCAAGATGACTTCCCTGAGCAGGTGACAGAAGTACCCCAAATTCCAGAGTGCTAAGATCTATCAGGGCTCCCGTTGGGTTCTTCCTGCTCTGAGACAGACTACGTTCCCCAAAGGACCCTGTGAGGACTGAGTCATTCTCTGAGTGACATCCACCAGGACCTACAGTTGGGCTTTGTTACAATCAGGAGGGCAAAACCTATCACTGACACAAGGGCTCAGGCAGTCTACCCTGCAGAGAGCGGGACAGAGGAGATACCCCTGAGCCACCAAGATTAGCAGAGTCTGCTGCAGGACTAGAGGCAAGGGCCAAGTGGGAAGGCCCTTCTGCTGCTTCTGCCCCCAAAGCCTGCTGTCCATGGAGAAGAAGATGTCAGTTGGTTAAACCTTGATCAAATGCAAGCCAAGAGACCAGTCAAATATGCAAAAAAGCCCCCAGAGGAGAGCTTGACCTCTGTCTCTATCTATCCTTTGAATGTTTTAAAGCAAATAAAAGGTACTTGCTCCTCTCAAATGAAATAAAAGAGAGTTGCAATTGGATCTCATCATAGCCCACAATTTGTTCCTTGAACACTTTCCCACCTATCCCTTGGAAGCAGCTGCTCAGCTGTGCACCCATAGTGTAACCCTTCTATGTCCTCCCTTAAGACCATTTTGGGAGCCCTGA
Source organism: Nomascus leucogenys (assembly GCF_006542625.1). Taxonomy (NCBI): domain Eukaryota; kingdom Metazoa; phylum Chordata; class Mammalia; order Primates; family Hylobatidae; genus Nomascus; species Nomascus leucogenys. Next base: position 66,115,345 of record NC_044382.1, read on the forward strand.
TCAGCACAACCAAAAAGAGGTGGCTCCTACAGAGATGTGCCATTGCCAGCACAATGTCACTCAGTATTGTCTTGGACATAAATAAAATGAAGGGGGCTCTTAAAAACCCTTGGGCAAATGGGACACCAAAAGCACACACAACCAAAGGAAACAAAACAGATACCTTGGACTTCATCAAAACTAAAAACTGTGGTGCTTCAAATGACACTATAAAGAAAGCGAAAAGACAACCCACAGAATGAGATAAAATATTTGTAGCTGATAAGGGACTAATATCCAATATATAGAGAGAACTCTTACAACTCAACAATAAAAACAGAAACAACTCAATTAAAAGATAAGCAAAGGGCCAGCCATGGTGGCTTATGCCTATAATCCCAGTACTTTGGGAGGCTGAAGTGGGCAGATCACTTGAGGTCAAGAGTTCAAGACCAACCAGGCCAACATAGTAAAACCCCATCTCTACTAAAAATACAAAAATTAGCTGGGTGTATTGGTGCACACCCGTAATCCCAGCTACTCAAGAGGCTGAGGCAGGAGAATCACTTGAACCCAGGAGATGGAGGTTGCCGTGAGCCAAGATTACGCCACTACACTCTGGGTGACAGAGTAAGACTCTGTCAAAAAAAAAAAAAAGAAAGATAAGCAAAGGATTTAAATAGACATTTTTTTCCAAAGATTATATACAAATGGCAAATAAGTGCCTGAAAACATGCTGTGAAATATATATTTGGTCTTCATCCCCATTTCCTGGCATACAACTCCTATGCCAGTTATAGGACAGTTATAATAAAAAAGATGGACAATAATAAGTGTTGGTGAAAATACAAAGAAACTGGAACACTCATAAACTTCTATTGGGAATGTAAAATGGCACAGCCACTTTGGAAAACAGTTTGGCAGTTCCCCCAAAAGTTAAATCATGTAGCTGCTATAGAACCCAGCAATTCCACTTCTAGGTGTACATCCAAGGCAACTTAAAACATATGTCCACACAAAAACTTGTACATTAATGTTTATATCAACATTATTTATAATAGCCAAAAAGTGGAAGCAATCAAGTGTTCATCAGTTGATGAATAAACAAAATGTGGTCTAGCCATGTAACAGAATATTACTCAGCCATAAAAAACCACCAAAGTACTGATGTATGCTCTTGCCCACAGTACCCAAGAGGAAAGAGGAGGGGGCGCTGCCTATCCTGGTAGCTGCCAACTGATTCAGAAATCACCTCCACTATCTCCACTCCTTAGACCCTGGCTCTATCAGAGTTATCTCCTGTAACAGCCAAGCAGAGCTACTTAGGACCAAATCACTGACCAGAGCTGGGGAGGCCAACCTTCCTGCAGCCTCAGTCTCACTGGCCACAGCTCCACACCCTGACCTCCTATGGGGACAGGAAGTGGCAGCCCCCAGCTTCCATGTGCAAAGGCACACAGCTAAGCAGCGCTGGGGCCACTCTGGCTGTCACTCTGGGGTGCTTCCAGGGTTAATGGGTGTCTTATTTGAAGATGGAATCTGACAAGGCCTGACAAACCAGACATGCTGAGCCTGGGTCTACATCCTGACACGTTTGCCTCACAGTGCCCAGATCAAGCCTCCAAGATCCTGCACGCAGCCATCACTTGGCAGAGCCTAAGAACATTCCAGAATGTTAGAACTCCATTTCAGTCCTATTATAGGCTCAACTCCAATAAAGATGCTGAATGTTATAGTTGGGCTTTATGAGTTCCCAGGGAAACTTCTGGGTAAAGTCATAGAATCATGCTGTCACTTAAATAGCACATCCAGGAAAGCCTAACTCCAAATATGGTAAATCAAACAGCAGCGCGATGAATAGGTACAGCTGTGACTCAGGATGTGGCTTGTGGGGATGGGGCATCCTTCTTGGGAGGCATTATTGTCCATGGCATTCAATTTCAGGGGTTTCCCACCCCCAAAATATTTCCTCATGGAATTTTGAACTTGCGCCATTGGCAATGTATTCCTCCCTCCCTGTGTTTAAACAGCAAACATTTCTGGGAGGTCTCAGTCTCTTGTTAGTATAAATGAGGTCCTCAGTGAGGAACAGGGATTGTTCAAATGGGCATTTGGAAAGGGGCGTCAGACACAGGAAGAAGAGGTAGAAAAGCCTGAATTCATTCATGAAATAATTTTGTCAAGGGGTGCTTTTCTACCTAGAGTCAAACTGGATGTATTTTTCTGACCTCTAGAGACAGGGATAACTATGGCTTCATTCCTACTTGGCAAAGAAAGGGTTGAGAAGACATCATCAGGTCCACAGTGAGATATCACTTCATATCAACTAGGATGACTATTATAAAAAAACAAAACAGAACAGAAAACAAGTGTTGGTGAAGATGGAGAAATTGGAACCCACGTGCCTGGCTGCTGTGGGAAACAGTACAACGGACCCTTAGAAATCAAACCTAGTATCACCGTAGGACCCAGCACTTCCATTTCTGGTTACATATACAAAAGAATTGGAAGCAGGGATTCAAACAAGTCTCTGTACACCCATATTCATAGCAGCATTATTCACAGTAGCCAAAAGATGGGAACAACCCTCAATGTCCATTGAAGATGAATGGACAAACAAAATGTAGTATATGGAACAAAATATACAGTAGCACATGATTCAGCCTTAAAACGCAATGAAATTCTGATACATGCCGCAATGGAGAGGAACATTGAAGATATTGTGCTAAGTGTAATACGCCAGACACAAAAGGACAAATGCCACTTACATGAGGTGCTTAGAATAGACAAATTCAATGAGATAGGAAGTAGAACAGTGGTTACCAGGGGTTGGAGGGATGGGGGAATGGGGATTATTCCTTGATGGGTAAAAAGTTCACAATGAGAAGATAAAAACAGTTTTGGAGATGTATAGTGGTGATGGTTGCACAACCATGTGAATGTATTTGATTTCATTGAGTAGTACACTTAAAAATATTAATAATGATAATTTTTTTTTGAGATAGAGTTTCACTCTTGTCTCCCAGGCTGGAATGCAATGGCATGATCTCAGCTCACTGCAACCTCCACCTCCCGGGTTCAAGCAATTCTCCTGCCTCAGCCTCCTGAGTAGCTGGGATTATAGTCACCCACCACCACACCTGGCTAATGTTGGTGTTTTTTTTTTTTTTTTTTTTCAGTAGAGACGGGGTTTAACCATGTTGGCCAGGCTGATCTTGAACTCCTGACCTCAGGTGATCTGCCTGCCTTGGCCTCCCAAAATACTGGGATTACAGGCATGAGCTACTGCAGCCAGCCTAAACAAATGATAAATGTTATACATATTTTTTTTACCACGAAAATTTTTTTTACAAAAGAAAGAAAAGAAAGTTGGTAACTGAAAACTAGGCTTCCTTTTTCTTTCCTCTAGAAATAGTTATAATTGGAGTTCAGATTAGATGAGAAGGTGTGTCAGTTGGGCTAGACTAGGTTATGCTAGGTAACAAGCACCCACCATATTTCTCACTCATGCTATTGGTCTGTCATGGGCTGTCAAAGGGGCTCCTTCTACTCATCCAGGGACTCCAGCTGACAGAGCAGCACAAAACAGAGAAAAAGATATCCAAAGCTCTTGCACCAGCAAGTAAATTCTTTGGTTTGAACACAAACCACAATACTTCTGCTCAAAACTCTTGGGCCAGAACTCATCATGTTTCCTACCTGAGGCTAGGAAGTGCGATCTTACCATGTTCTCAGAAGGTGGAAAGCCAGAAGTCTTTGACAAACAGCACTAATGATTACTGGAGAAGTAAGTGAGATAGTCCAGGGGAAATCCCACTGGACCCCATTCCCTTCGAAATTGAAAATGTCCATCTGTTATACAACTGTTCATTCAGCCATCTAATCACTCACTCATTCCAAAAATGTTTTTGAAGGTTTACAATCTAGACAGAGCCTTCTTTGTGGGCTCAGTCACTTCTTGACATCACAGATGGTTTCTGGTTCTGTCATGGGAAGGTTCAGTCACTAAGTCACCCCTGCCTGTCCACCACTACCATGGTGTGTGGTCTTCCATGGCAGCCAATCGTCTCTCCGCAGCCACCCGGGCAAGGGCTTCTTTGGGCCCCTGGTCACTTGCCACCTAAGACACTCTTCAGCTACTTCACATGATGACCAGGGCAGCCAGGCTCTGAGGATCTACTGGTAACCCAGGGAACACAAATGCCCCCAGAGCCAGCAAGTCCCCTGCCTGCCCCACTGGAAGAGGAATAAGAAAGAACTTGTCTCTGGCAGCCTCTTACTTGGAATCTTGAGCACATGCTGAATTGGGGCAACCCATCTGTAGCTTCCCCAGGACTGTGATCGTGCCTCAGCTCTGCCTTGTAGCTGCCCAAAGACCCAGCATGCTTCTCATCTGTATCTTCCCCGGCCTGTCTTCTCATCTCCACACTCATTCCGTTGTGTCCTCCAGAACCTTCGTTCCGTAACAAAAAAGCTGCCCAGCATCCATTCATGTATTCAGTAAGTGCTTAATAAATGTTTCCTATGTGCCAGGCACTGTCCTAGATTGCAGAGATAAAGCAGTGAGCAAGACAGACACCTGTCCCTGCCTGCATGGGACCACTGCAGCAATCCACATAAGAGGATGCACTGGGGTGTATTGGTGGAGGTGATGAAACACACTTAAATTAGACATATTTGACAAACCCCACCATTCTTCTGGACGCTCCCCATCTTGCTTTAACCAAAACCTCCGTGATGAGTTGGACATTTGCTTTCTACAAATGTCCAATTCTACTGCTGCTCTCAGCAAATGACCGCATGCCCCTTCATCGCAAGAATGGAGTCTTTAGATGTAAACTCCTCCAACTCCCATCATCTCACCTATGTGTTATCCATGGGACATCCATCCTCACCTCCTTCTCTCCAGCCTCCTTCAAGATGAATCTCTGTTCTCTGGTCTATTCCCTCCCATTTTCTAGAACCAAGACTTCTTCCAGCATTCTTTGAGCTCTCCTGAATTCTTCAACCTCATGCTATATACTGGATCCTTCTTCCAGATCTTTAAGCATGCTCAAGATGAGTCTCCTTTAAAAATTAGAAGTTAGGGCCAGCGCAGTGGCTCATGCCTGCAATCTCAGCGCTTCAGGAGGCCAAGGCAAGAGGATCACTTGAACTCAGGAGTTCGAGACCAGCCTGGGCAACATAATGAGACCTTGTTTCTCAAAAAATTATTTTTTAAAAAAATAGCTAGGCATGGTGGTACACACAGCCACTCAGGAGGCTAAGGCAGGAGGATCACTTGAGCCTGGGAGATTGAGGCTGCAGTGAGCCATAATCACTCCACTGCACTACAGACTGAGTGACAGAGCAAGACCCTGTCTCAAAAATTAAAAAAAAGAAGTTAAAATATTAAAGACAGAAATTTCCAAATCAGTTTTAGAAGTATTGATAGTCCATTGACTGGTGTTAAGGCAACTAAATACATCTGTGGGGGACGTGGTGGGGAGAAAGAACCAGAACTTTCTCTCACATTATTCACCAAAATCAATGTGAGATGAATTAAAAAATTGAAGATAAAGGCATAAAACAAAAAAATACCAGGAGAAAACAAAGAGTAATTTGTGATGGAAAGATCTTATAAGAGAAAAACAAGAAGCAATAATAGAAAACATGAACAGATTTGACTATATAAAAAATGCTTATATAAGATACTATAAATATAAAAAGATACCATGAACAGCATTCAAAGACAAATGATAGACTGGAAAACAATACTTGTGACACATACAACAGAGAGGGGGATAATATCCACAATATACAAAGAGCTCCCACAAATCAATAAAAAAAGGACTGAGATTTTTTAAATGTTGAAAGATCTGAACAGGCAATTCTCAAAAAAAGAAATTGAAATGGCAAAGATGCATATAAAATATGCTCAAAGGCCAGGTGCAGTGGCTCCACCATATACAAAGCACTCCCACAAATCAATAAAAAAAGGAGTGAGATTTTTTAAATGTTGAAAGATCTGAATAGGCAATTCTCAAAAAAAGAAATTGAAATGGCAAAGATGCATATGCTCAAAGGCCAGGTGCAGTGGCTCATGCCTCTACTCCCAGCACAAGGCAGGAGGATTACTTGAGGCCAGAAGCTTATAAGCAACAAGCAATACCCCATCTCTAAAGAAAATAAATTTTTTCTGCATATTTTTTCTTTTCTTTCTCTTTCTTTTCTTTCCTTCTTTTTCTTTCTTTCTTTCTTCTTTCTTTCTTTTTTCTTTCTTCTCTCTCTCTCTTTCTTTCTTTCTTCTTTCTTTTTCTTCTCTTTCTTTTTTTTTTTTTCAAGGTCTCACTCTGTTGCCTAGGCTGGAGTACAGTGATGCGACTATAGCTCACTGCAGCCTCAATTTTCTGGGCTCCAGTGATCCTCCCATCTCAGCCCCCTGGGTAGCTAGGACTCCAGGCAGGGACCACCACAGTGGGCTAATTTTTATTTTTATTTTCTTTAAAGATGGGGGTCTTGCCGTGATGCTTAGGATCATCTTAAATTCCTGGAGGATGCAACCCCTTGGCTGGAGGGATGGGGAGCGTGTGATGAGGACCAAGAAGGAGCTGAGGACAGCCCCCAGGCAGCTCCTCAAAGCAGAGCAGCTGTCCCAGTGAGAACAGGCCTCAGGGCTGGGGACACCTTTCAGAGATGATCATTCTTTCACAAGACCTTCCTGTTAATACCTGGCTTGTTTTTAGGTTTGAAAGAAAGACCGCGAAAAGAAAGAGCTATCACTAAGTAGCATGGTTTTTCTGCCAAGGGTCTGTCTGTCAGTAGACTACAATAAATAGAAACCTAGACGCTTATAAAGTATTATCTGGGAAGATATTGGACCAAAAAATAAATCCAAATTAACTGTCATATGCCCTATAAAATAAGCCTTTAAATATTTTGTAGGATCCCTCTTTCTCCAAACACAACCCTTCTAAGCCAGCAGTCTTCTTTCTGTCCTAGCCCCGCTGTCAGAAGTGGACGTTCGCAGACCTCACGTGTTTTTTTTGCAGCCGGAGTCCCAGTTAATTGTGGGTCTGATTCAAATGATGGTGGTGCTGGCAGAATGAGCTCATCTTCCCTGCACTGATTCCTCCCTCCACCCCCTTAGCAGCTGGGAGCCCTCCTGAAAGAACAATAGATTTATAATATGAGCAAAACAAAGGAGTCAGGAATGAACAGCTCTTGGAAATAAGTAGGTCAAGACACAACCAATTTCCAAATTTAAAATTATGTTTGAAAAATGTACCTTTAATACAGGAGCCCGCTTCGGCCCTGTGGGGTAAAGCATGTAAAGTTTAAAGTTCCGGCGTGGCTGCTTTATCAGGTAGCCCGAAGTTTACCCTGGAGGTTAAGCAATAAAATGGAAACAAAAATAATTTAACAGTTTTGCAGTTAGTTTAACCCAGCAACAGCTCCTTAAATAGCTTTCACCTTCCTGGAGCTTGCCATGCTCATAAAGCTACAAGATGCATTTCAAAGCTATGAATTTGCTAAATAGAACTTCATTTCCTCTTCTTATTAGAGGTAATTAAATTTATTAGACGTCAGTAAAAGCCTTGTAAACAGAAAATATGAATGCTTATAAAAGTCTGCCCTTTCTTTTCAACCTAATAATTAAGATGCAACAAGAAAGCAGCTAATAACAGCTCGTAATTTATCAGGTGCCATTCAACCCCGAATCTGAGCCATATTGTAGAAGTATTAAACACTGAAATGGAAATAATACCCATTGAAACACATTATTTATTAAATACATAATCACTCAGTGAAATAAACACATTGCACAAAGAACTTGATAATTCTGATAGAAACAGTATACATATTATCTTTTGCTTTAGGTATATTACCCATCAAGTCAGATTCTTAAATCAAAGCCGCAGCATGTTTAAATGCAAACTGCCTGTGGCAGCCCAGCAAGCCCCAAATTTCCACTAGACGTTCACCTTGATAGCAGTTTTCAAAGACGGAGTCACTGTGAAGTTTCTTCATTATTATTATTTTTAACATTCTCAAAAGAAAAGAAATCCCCCAGCAAGCGTTAGAGAAGCAGGAACAGAAAAGAAGAAAGGCGATTCTAAAAAGAATAGTAAGAATTATACATTAATGAAAAAAATTCCCACCATCCAATACACATGAACTTAGAAGCAACCGCAGATTCAATACCTTACACCCCACCCCAACGTTATCTAACCCCGAACAGAGGTTCAAGAATGTACTTTACATCTATACTAACTGTCCAGCTGAAATCTGTACTTGGAATTCTTGAGAATAAATGATTATGAAGACTTTGGATACCATATTTCATTGATTCAAAGAGTCCTTCAATTTTAAGGTACACCATCATTTTATGGATCACTAAGAAAGAAAAAATAAAACACTGCCGGTTAGACTATGACATGCTATCATTGTAAGCTGCATCCTGATGTGGCATTAAAACTGCAAAAAGGCTGGGCGTGGTGGCTAACGCCTATAACACTCTGGGAGAGCAAGGTGGGAGGATCACTTGAGCCCAGGAGTTTGAGACCAGCCTGGGCAAAAAATAGTGAGACCCCATCTCTACAAAAAATAAACCAATTAGCCGGGTGTCATGGTGCATGGCTGTGGTCCCAGCTACTCAGGAGGCTGAGCGGGGAGCCGAGGAGGTCGAGGCTGCCGTGAGCTATGACTGCACCACTACACCACAGCCTGGGCAACAGAGCAAAATCCTGTCTTTAAAAAAAAAAAAAACAAACAAACAGAAAAAAATGCACTTTAGAATCCACAAAATACAGTCCGTAACACTAGATGAGGTGTCTTAACACTGTTCTCTTGGTTATGGTCTGTGAACTATATCTCAATAAAGTGTTATTAAAAGTATTGTTGGGGTTAATGTTGAAAAACCCTAATGTTCACTTTTGTAGAGGGCAGTCAAGCAAGGCTCACTTTGGAGGTAACAGGGGAAAGACCAAAGACAATGAACCCCTGGCTGCCTGGAAAGGAGTGTTCTGGCCAAGGGAAGAGTAGGTGCAAAGGCCCCGAGATGGCCGGGTGCCTGGTGTGGGGAAGCAGTGTGAACGGTGCGGACAGAGATGGCAGGAAGTGGGGGCGGGGCAGGTAGGCCATAGGTGATGAGATCGGAGAGGTGCCAGAAAAAACAAGAGTTTCCTTCTGTTTTCTAGGAAGCTGAAGCCAAATCTTCAACATATTCCTAAAAAGAATATTGGGAGAGAGTAGGATTATCTATCAGTTTCACTCCAAAGCCCTCCTTTGTAGCTTCTTGGATAGTTTAAGAATGAGTATGCCATGGCATCTCTGCCATCCTTGCAGGCGGTCCTCCCCAGGGTCTCTGTCACATATAGGTAGAATGCTTGAAACAGTCCCTTCCTCTGTCTTGGTTTCAGAGGTGACATGTTAATCAGACGGCTTCCAAGCTATGAACGGCACGGACTTACTTTCAAACAATGGGACTCCTAGATGGCACCTCTGTTTTTCACCAAGGATCAGAAATTGCCCTCTTTTATACGACAGTGCTCATGCAGAAGCGGGCCCCCCTCCCCAAGCTACCACTCAGAACCCAAGAGCAAAGTTTCTCTCTCGAAAGGCCAGGTGTCCATTCATTAATCATAATAGTTAACATTTATGAGCAATGAGCATTATGAATATTGCACCATGCTAAGTATTTCACTTATGCCAACAGCTTTGTGCACTTTTTTTTTTTTACCCTCAAGTAATCCTACGTTAAAGATGCTGTTAGTAGCCCCATTTTTTACAAGGGAAACTGGGGCGTAGAGAGGTTAAGCAATTTCCCTGTGGTCACACAGCTGTCTGTGTGTGTACTGGGGGACTAGAGTCTGGGTGCAATTTACCCCAAAGCTCAAGTATCTAACCACTTTGCTATGGTGCATTGCTCTCAAATGGCAGTGGCTGGAAAGAATTCTGTCTCCTCCCTCTACCACATCTGGTATTTTCTATGCTGGATGGACCCAATCACTTGGATGAAATTGAAAGTGTTGCTAAGGTTAAGAGGTTAAATGCTCAGGCTCTGGAGCCAGAGTGCCTGGGTTTGAAACCCACCTCTGCCAGATACTAGCTGTGTGGCCTGGGGCAAGTTACATAGCCTCTCTGTGTCTAAATTTCATCACCTGGAAGAGAGAGAAAAAGAGTAATGACCACATATGGTTGTTGGGAGAGTTATGTAAGACAGCAGTGTGAAGCACTCACAACTTTGCCTGGCACATAGACAGCTCTCAACATTTGGAAGCCTAGTTTCCATCCCTGGGTTTCAAAAGACACTTAGGAACACAGCCTAGGTCAACGTATTACAAATATGTTTGGTTAAAAGGCCATTTCACACAGGGTTAGCAGTTGTTGAAGCTGGGTGACAGGTCTATTCTATGATTTTATTTTTATATGCTTAAAAATTGTGCAGTAAAATACTTCTATAAATAGACACAATTCACCTACAATGTTAACTTGGTTACCTTTGGAAAGGAAGGAAAGGAGGGAAAGGAGAAAGTTACCGTCTGGGCATGAGTGAAGCTAGTTCTATTTCTCAGTTACATGAGTAAATCCCATCAAGCCTTCGTGACTGTTTCCGTGTGCATTTCTATATGCATGTTGCATATCAATAAATAATTAAATGTAGCTAGGTGCTATGGCTCATGACTATAATCCCAGCACTTTGGGAGGTTGAGGCGGGTGGATCATGAGGTCAAGGGTTCAAGACCAGCCTGACCAACACGGTGAAACCCCGTCTTTTTGCTGTTCTTAAAAAGGAGATCTGGGCGGGTGTGGTGGCTCATGCTTGTGATGGGGTTTTTTTTTTTGAGATGGAATCTCACTCTGTCACCCAGGCTAGAGTGCAGTGGCGCAATCTCAGCTCACACATTTGTAGGCAGGAGAATCACCTGAGCCCAGGAGGTGGCGGTTGCAGTGAGCTGAGATTGCACCACTGCACTCTAGCCTGGGTGACAGAGCGAGAATCCATCTCAAAAAAAAAAAAAATTACATACTGCATGTTTGCACAAAAATCTTTTAAAATAAACTAAAAGGACATTTCAGATTACCAAAGATCCCTGTGACCAAACATCCGACCTCATCCAAAAGAGTCTCTTCCCAGTGAATGGGGAAATGAGTGTCCTCCCAGCAGGATGCATGAGGACATGGCAGCAGCATCCCAGGGAAGTCAATTCACTTGAACAAAGCGTGGATATGCACTTGTGCTTCAAGAGAGGAGTCCCATCTTATGAGGGGTCCACGCATGAAGTTATATACAGTGGAAACTACTCATGAGAATCTCCTAGGGAGCTGCCAGGTTGGAAGCCAGCAGGCTGTCTCCCAGCCAGTTTCATTGTTTAGCTTTTTATTTTGGAATAATTATAGATTCACAGGAAGTTGCAAAAAATATACATATACGGAGGTCCTGTGTATCCTTCACCCAGTTTTCCCAGACAGTAACATCTTCTATAACTATAATGCAATATCCAAACCAGGAAACTGACACTGGGACCATCCGTAGAGCTGATTCAGATTTCACTAGTTTTACACACATGGTGTATATATGTGTTTGCACGTGTGCACACATGCACAATTCTACATGACTTTATCCTATATGTAGATTCATGCAACCACTGCTACAATCAAGATACAAAACTGTTTCATCATCACAAGGGGCCTGTGCTGCTGCTTCTTTATAGCCACGCCCACCCCCTCCCTCCTTTCCCTAGGCCCTGGCACCCAGGATTCGGTTCTCCAGCTCCATATTTTTATTATTTCAAGAAGCTTATGTAAATGGAATTATACAGCGTATACCTGTTTGAGATTGGATCTTTTTCTCAGCATAATTCCCTCGAGATCCGTCTAACAGTTTATCCTTTTTTATTGCTGAGTAGTATTTCAGGGTATAGATGTATCAGAATTTAACTAATGACTCACTGAAGGTCATTTGGGTTGTTTACAGTTTGGGGCTCTTATGAAAGCTGCTATGAACATTCAAGTACAGGTCTTGCGTGGATACAGGTTTCATTTATCTGGGACAAATGCCTAAGAGCACAGTTGCTGGGTCAAATAGTAAGTGCATGTTTAGTTTTAGAAGAAATTGCCAAATGATTTTTTCCAAGTGGCGATATCATTTGACATTCACCCCCTGCAATGTGTGAGTGATCCAGCATCTCTGCATTCTCAACAAAGAAAAATGATAGCCATTCTCAGAAGTGTGTGGTAATTTCTCATTGTGGTTTTAACTTGTATTTCCCTAATGGCTAAGGGTGTTGATAATCTTTTCATGTGCTTATTTGCCACGTGTTTATCCTCTTCAGTGAAATGTCTGGATAGTTCTTCATCAGGTGCAGGAACAGATCGTTGTTCCTCAGTTGAGCACAAAGTGAAGTCTCTGGCTTGGGTTAGAAGCCACGTAGTAGCTTCCCAAATGAGAAAACAGAGATTCTCTGTTCTCACATCTTCCCACACTCCAGGCTGTGCAATCCCTGAGTACAGTTTGGGGATGGAACCCTTATGCTTTTTTGCCTTTTTGTGCATGTTTGCTGAGCACAGATAACTGAATTCGTGAGTTAAATGTTTATGATGGGGCCAGGCGCGGTGGCTCATGCCTGTAATCCCAGCAGTTTGGGAGGCCAAGGTGGGTGGATCACTTGAGGTTGGGAGTTCAAGACCAGCCTGGCCAACATGGTGAAACCCTGTCTCTACTAAAAATACAAAAAATTAGCCGGGCATGGTGGGCGCCTATAATCCCAGCTACTCGGGAGGCTGAGGCAAGAGAACTGCTTGAGCTCAGGAGGCGAAGGTTGCAGTGAGCCGAGATCGTGTCACTGCACTCCAGCCTGGGTGACAGCGTGAGATTCTGTCTAAAAAAAAAAGTTTGTGAAATGACACCACTATCTTAGTAGCACAGTGGGATCTGATGTCAGTCCAGTGCCCCAAGTCCATGTCCACCAAGCTCTTCCAGTGTTCCCTCAACTCCATTGGCCAAAGCAGTTTGACTTTTGTGATTTTGCTCTCTGGGGCTGGCCTGGGCCCTGCCCCCACACTGTGGCCTTGCAGTGCCTTGCTTGGAGTGCTTCCTGGTACCCCTTTAATCAAGACAGAACCAAGGCCTTCTGCAGACCCCACTGGCTGCCATGCCCCAAGCACCAGTTCAGACACCTGTCTATTATATCAGTACCTCCTCAATTAAGTGTTGCTTTGAGACACTAACTTCGCTGACCAAATTCCCCCCAGCTTCGCCCATTATCAGCTTTCTCCTCTTACCTGCTGCTAAGGTTCCACTAGGATCATGGTCAACTCACCTTACACAGCACCAGTGACAAGAAAAAATTCAGGATGTGGTACAAAATTGGGTGTAGCTGGAACAAAGGTTAGAAGCAAGTTTTGGGAGGTGAAATTGTAAGAGGTGGGGGTAGATTTCAAACAGCCTTGCAAGTTGTGGTCAGAAAACCCAAAGAGAAGGGAGAACTAGAGGAGATTTTAAAGCAGGGGATGCTGAGATCAGACCAACTTTGCTTTAGCAAATAGTCAGCTAACAAATGTTTATTGAGCACCTATTATGTGTCAGATAAAAGTTAGCTGGATTGACAGCTGTTGAAGATCAAATAATCTGGGGGACATGAAGTCTTATGAGTCCTGTGGGATGTCATAAAATGGAAGTAAAAATTTGATCCATTAGGTAAGTCCTGCCCTCTAGTTCCTCTAGTCCAACATGGAAACCAAATTTGGCAAGTAAAATTGTGTTCATAAACACTCTGGTAACAGAACAAATGAAAATGATCAACGTGGAGTGTCTCATAAGTGACTCAAGGATTCACGTGGCAAGAGAGGCAGTAAGGAAGTAAAGACCCAACTAAAGTGCTCCTGGAGAGTGCGGGCAGCAAAAGCAGAGTGCAGAGAGCTCTAAGGAGGAGCGCATTGTGGGCCGGTGCCTCCATGGACAGCGGGGCTCCCGGCACACCCTGGGACGGTGCATCAATGGAAAGCCGGGCTCACGGAGCACTCTGGGATGGTGCATCCATGGAAAGTCGGGCTCACTTTGTAATCAGCTCACTCCAGGATTCTTAGTTACAATCATAACACCAAGCATAAATAAGTGATTTCAATTTTTTTTTTTTTTTTTTTAGACGGAGTCTCACTCTGTCACCCAGGCTGGAGTGCAGTGGCGTGATCTCGGCTCACTGCAAACACCGCCTCCCGGGTTCACACCATTCTCCTGCCTCAGCCTCTCCGAGTAGCTGGGACTACAGGCGCCCGCCACCACGCCCGGCTAATTTTTTGTATTTTTAGTAGAGACGGGGTTTCACTGTGGTCTCGATCTCCTGACCTCGTGATCCGCCCGCCTCGGCCTCCCAAAGTGCTGGGATTACAAGCGTGAGCCACCGCGCCCGGCCTGAGTGATTTCAATTTTATTTTTAATTTTTGTGGGTACATAGGAGGTGTATATATTTATGGAGTACATCTTAATAGAAACTCTAAGAGCCAGGGCTTCTGGGTAATAAGCAGAGTATGAAGCCGCTGTGTTTTACTGACTTTTATAAATAGGACACCCTTTAGTCAGCCCTGTGCCTTAGAAAGCATGACACTCACCCCCACCCAATGCCTCATCGAAAAAGAAACCACAGACCAGATTATCACCTCTCCTAATGAGGCATTGGAATAATCTTCGCACTGTTCCGCGACCCGAAGGGCTCAGGAGTGCTGGAAAAAGATTCTTCACCTGTTGAGCAGTTCTAGCGGAGAAAAGATCAGGCTTGGCCTGCTTCCCTGTGGATCTGCCCTCTGTTGAGACAAGACATCTGAACCAGAAAGCCGGGGACGGGGTGACTCTCCATCCCCGTGGGAAGGCTTTCCCTGGTCCTCTCACTACCTTATTCAGGCCTCTTTAGTTCAGAAATAGCCTTAGGTTTTGCCCCTGGCTCGATTTTCCTCCTTAATAGCATCACTCTTTTTTCCATGTTTCTATACAGAGAGATGTGGGCATGAGTATTTTGGTTTGGATGCCATGATAACATTTATCATCGTAATTGATACACGCTGAGTCATTGCTAAGTACTAGACATGACGTTAATTGCTTAATAGGCATGATTACAGGTGATACAACAATCCTTGGAGCTAGGCTACAGTTCAGCAAAATTTTTCTATGAAGGGTCAGACAACGACTATTTGGGGCTTTGATAGCCCTATGGTCCTTTGCAACCAACCACTCAACTCTGCCACTGTAGTTGGAAACGGCCATAGATAATACATAAACCGATGAGCATGGCTGCGTTCCTATAAAACTTTGTAAGAACAGGGGATGGGCCAGATTTGGCTGTGGGCTACACTTTGCTGACTCCAGCTTTCGATTTTACTACGGTGGTTTCTGCTTGACCTGCCAGTGTTCTGAATGATGCACCTTGGCCTCTTTGACGTTAATACCCTGCATCATAAATTTCAGTGGCTCTAATAATATGTAAAATCACCAGTATCTCGTGGATCTTTGTGACCTATGGAAAAAACAATAGCACACACACTGTTTTCTAGAGTTACAAAGGTTCTCCTTTCTGGGCTCAAATTTGAAGGGAGGGGCTGTTCCTGTTCTTGTAGGTGACCTGGAACCACCTTCCTCTTCAACATGCTTTAGGATGTTGAAGGTGAACTCGGGAGGAGGGCTCAAGAATGTTCACAGCCTTCCCTAATTCAATACATACCAGAAACTTGAAATCCGGTTTCTATAATTCACCTAAAATAACTTCTCCCATCTGGATTTCCATTGCCCCATCTATAAAATGGGTGTGACATATTAAAAACCTCTCTTTGGGGTATGTGCCTTTGCAAATGTGGTAACTATTACTTCTTTCACCACGCTGCCCTCCTATCCTCAGGCTCTGTATTAAAATGAGCAAAGGGCAGAAATCAGAAATGCTGATTAAGAATAGGACTTTGAGGACAGGGACCTTGTGTTGCTAGCAGAGTCTGATATTCCGGAAGGAATCAACAAGTGTGTGTTGGCTAAGACTGAAGAGTCAATACAATGAAGACCTGGCAATATGGCAGTCCAAGGAGGGCCTGTGGCCTTAGCTAGCTTCCTCATCTGGCCCTTCCAAGGTACCTTCAGCTCCCCAAGCTATGTCCCAGTGAGGATGCCCCTGACACAGCCACACATCTATTGCTTTCTGCTGGGTATGGAGTTGTGCTGGCCCAAGGCTGTCAAATTCACTTTGATTTTGGCCTCAGCTGGGCTTCATGCTTTCAGAACAATTTCTCCCACCGCCTTTCACTTGAAGTCCTTGGCAGGGATGCCTCTCCCATTCTGCACGCACAGCTCACTTAATGGGCACAAAGAAATGGGAGAAAGCTCAGGGAAAAAAGAAATAACAACCCGACCCAGTCTAAACCTTGGGAAATCGACAGGGTCTGCATCTCTTTGAAAATTATACACAGACATTTCTGGTCGAAGTGAAACCATGCTTCTCACAGAGGGCTGGAGACAGCAAATGGAGCCTTAGTCATACACAGTTAGTTTCAAACTTATGTTGCTGCTCACAGGGAGAAATCAATGTATGGTATATTAAAAACAATCACTGCAGCCCTTAAATGATCCAATAGTTTAGCTTTGAATGCATTCAAGCTAATGGGGGCTTTAATGGCTTCTGACAGATCATTCCATTGATCAAGGGGCATGTATGAAATACGCTGCCTACTAAACTCTGTTTTGATTTTGAGAAAAGAAAACTAAACGTCCATGGTAAACATGGCTTGATTGTTCACATGTTCACCGAGATCCCTCTCAGCGTGACCCTGGTTGGCAGCAGAGGAGGGAAGGATAATGGGAATCCTATATACCTGGTTTGCTTCTCTCCTGACTCTAATCAAGGCATAATCAACTGGAAATCTCTGTCTGCAGAGTTGGGGGCAGGGGAAAGGAAGGTGACCAGCGGTCCAGTTTTCTGGGTTGGATGAGTTATAAGCCACAGCTTTGGCTGTCTGAGAAATTGATTCATCTCTTGCAGGCCTTGGGGCTTTGAAGGTTAACTGTGCTGGTTCCAATGTGGAAAGCCGAATTCCCTATTTGAAAGGATAATCGGGTTTTTCAGTTGGGGACAGCAGTTTTGCAAAGAAACAAATGAAATCATGCTCCTCCATCCGTGTGTCTGGAGGCTCCAAGATTATTTTATGAAGTGCTGAACGTGCCTCTACTCAAGAAAGGCAGTTTTCACAGGGTGCATGGAGTCCGAAAAACTTAAAGAGGCCTTAACATGATTCATTGAGACTACTCTTGTGCAAGAGAGGTTTCTATTTCTCCAAGCCCTGGCTGCCTGCTGTGGTTTAAGAGTGAGCCATATACTGTTGCTGTGTCAGACTGGTCTTGCCTGATCAGAAGTAATGATTGTATGTAGAAATTCTTCCATTACCCATCCAAACTAAATTGGTTTCGCAAAATGAATAATAATAATTTCTCTCCCTTGGACTTGAGTAGGACTTTAGCATTTACGAAGCCCTTCTCCAAATGTTATCTCTACCTGCTAGCTGCACAGCCGTGGTTTTACCTGTGTGGATGGGGATGGATCTGGCTTGTGGACCCTCTCTCCTTCTCTCGGAGGCGGGAAGGGAAGAAGGGTGCCCTTGAAACTGGCACCACGAAGAGAGTGATCACCTGTGGTCTTTGTTTAATCTTTAACACCAAGCAAGGCTGTGTGGAGGGCAAGGCGTAATCGCTCATGCTTGTAATCTCAGCGCTTTGGCAGGCCGATGCAGGCAGATCACTTGAGCCTAGGGGTTTGAAACCAGCCTGGGCAATGTGGTGAAACCCTGTCTCTACAAAAAAATTAGCCGGGTGTGGTGGCAAGTGTCTATGATCCCGACTACTTAGGAGGCTGAGGCAGGAGGATTGCTTGAGCCCATGAAGTCGAGGCTGCAGTGAGCCGTGATCTCACCACTGCACTCCAGCCTACGTGACAGAGTGAGACCCTGTCTGAAAAAAAAAAAAAAAAAAAAGACTGTATGAAAGAGCTTCATGCCATTATCACTAATGAAGACGGTCAGAATTACCCGAAGCACACAGGATCTGGAACCATTGAACTTCTTCTAAACTTCCTGTAGAGTGGTCTCGACCCTTTTGGCCCCACCTGTAGGGCACCTTGCTGTCCTAGGCCAGCACTTCCCATCTCTCAGCAGGAAACTACTGCATTTACCAGATCAGAAACAAAGGGAAACCCCGCCTGCTAGAAGTGCTTCATTTGTATTGGTGCCATGTTTAGTCAGTGGCTTTTGTAAAATTGATGAATTTTGTCTAAAGGCAAGTGCAGACAGGCAAACAGATCTGTATCTGCTGTTATCCATCTAGCTTGACACACATGTGCAGAGGAACTATTTTACCTCAATTCTTTCAGGATTGATGAAAAGTAAATGCGAGCAAAGTCATGAACTGCATCATTGGAAAAGAATCACTGAATCTAATGCTGGAGGTTAATTAATGCTTCCCTCCCCTTGAAATAGACTGACCCTGGTACTTAGACATTCAGAGTCAATAAACAATTGTTGTACACAGATCATCAATTAGAAGGTGATGGCAAAAATTTTTTTAAGCAAATCTAAAATTGCAATGGGTGACCTACTCCCGCTGTAGAAATGGGAGTCCTAAAACATCATTTTTCATAATATCTCATTTATAAAATGTTCCATGCCATCTGCCTAGTGAAAAATGGAAGCTGTGAAGAGCAAATGGGATAATATATGGGATAGTGACACAATATAACTTGAACAAGCCACAGCTATCTTTAGTCCCTTTGAATATTTTGGTCAGGATATCACTGATCATATTTTTCATCATAATAATGTACATGCGTGGAGTGATTTTTAAGTGCCAGACATGATATGAATCACTTAACATGGCTGATCACAGGGGACAGAACAATTCAATGAGCTAGGCATTATCATCATCCCCATTATATAAACAAAGACTGGAGCACAGAGGTGTTAAATGATTTGGCCCAGTCACAAAGCTACAACTGTTATCACAGGAACCTTGGTTAATAATAATAGCTACCTCACTGAAGACCTGTATATGCCAGGTACTGCGGGAGGCATTTTAAATGCACATTAACTTATTGAAACTTCACAACAACCTTAGGTGATGGATTACTACTATTCTATTTTGTAGACAAGAGAACAAAGGTTTGAAGAGGTGGTAGAGTGAAGATCACACACAGAATCAGGACTTAAACTCAGAAAACCTCTTCTGCCACTCAGGAATCCAAAGATTTGGAAAATCTGATGAATGACAGCAGGATAGAAAGAGCGGAGGGTGCAGAGAGGCTGAGTTTCCGATGTAGGAGGAGGATTTGGGCCAGAGAGCAGGAAGGACTCGGCTGACAAGGTTCTGAGAGGTGGGAATTAGGACCGTCCTGGGAGCATGGGGCCGATGGGACACAGGACTATGGGAGCACGGCTGCCTGGGAACCAGGGTGGAAAGCTGTCTGGTCCTTCTAGCTGGGATCTGGGGGGCACTCGTGGTTCTCTCCTTGTGAATAAGAGAGAATGGAGAACCAGATCTTCAGATAATTTCCCAGAGTTTCCAGGAATCTATCGGGTGTCTCAGGTGAGTGAGAGAACCAAGTGAATGCCTTGTGACAACCCCCAAAACCTGCCTCCCAAACACGGCAGCGGCCCAGGGGTGCCCTTGCTGTCTTGCAGGAAGTCATTCTTAGCCGGTTCCCCTCCTCCCACCCATCCTCTGCAAACTGCCCGGCTTTCCCTACAGCCGCTATCATCACAACACGCCTGTGCCGTCTCTCCCCTTTATGGTTGTCAAATTGATTTCACCACCGCGATACCTATGGCTCCCAATGAAACTTAATTAAAAATACCATTTAATCACAGAGTAACAAAGGCAAACGGGATAAACGGCATTACCACTTCGGCGCATTTTAATCCGCACTGCTCCTCTCCATCTGAATCTGTCTGGATGAGAATTGCCTTTTCAAACCAGAATCCCCTTGTCTTCCATGCGCTTGCCTCTGACAGATCTCCAAAATAAACAGTATTTAGCGTGGCATGGATCCAAATGTATGCAATTTGCCCAGTGGTAAAATCAGCCCTAACTAGAGCAAGAAAAAAAAAAGAAGTTGCATTTGAAAATACCTTTCTTCCCTTGAAGCATACAAAAAACTGTCTACCGAACGTGGGGTCCATTAAACAGGTCCTATGGACTCTCAATTCTGGCATCCCTCGATTCAGTGAGTGACAGATTTTGAAGCTTATTACTAAAATTGTGTCACCAATGATGCCATGACTCTGCTCTTTTATGTCTAGAAAGCTCTGTGGGGCTGGAGCCTGCCAGTGAGGGCGGCAGGAATGGATCCGCTGGGGTGCGGAGGGGAGGGGCTGTTTAGAGTGAATTCGGCAGGTGGGCAACCTAGAGGGGCCGCAGGCCATCTTGAGATCTCACCTAGCCAGGGGGACATTCCCAGTTGGAAAGCCGCTCCTTTGGATTGAGCCTTTTGCTCTC
This sequence comes from Nomascus leucogenys, assembly GCF_006542625.1. Classification (NCBI taxonomy): domain Eukaryota; kingdom Metazoa; phylum Chordata; class Mammalia; order Primates; family Hylobatidae; genus Nomascus; species Nomascus leucogenys. The sequence goes on from NC_044382.1 coordinate 66,135,818, forward strand.
TCAGAGACCCTCTGGAATCCAGATAGAGCGATGGTCTAAAGCATAAAAATATCTCACCAAGTTACCTCCACGCCCTTGCTGCTTGAAACCTTTTCACGCTTCCTGGGGTGTGTGGAATAAAACCCAAGCGGCTCCCGCCTGCTCTGCCCTACATCTCCCCTTCTGTCCTCCTGGTCTTCTTGGCTTCGGGCTCAGGGCCCTTTTCCTTCCTTGGGCACCCCCTCCCAGGGCTCTCCTGCCTGGGCCCGCTGTCCCCTTTCCTGGGAAGCTCTTCCCGACCACCTCCCTTACCCACAGCCTGATCAAGGTCCCCTTGGTCAGTCACCATCTCCTCTTGTCCCTCTCCCAGTTGGTTCCCTTCCTGGCACTTACAACCACCTGGAACACTCTTGTTATTGATTTGCTGCTTACTATCTATTTCCCCACTATGGGGTAAGTTCCTATTTTGGTCACTACATATCCCAGGGCATCCACTAGCCTGGGAGGCAGAGATGTGTCTTGGGTCCCCAGGCTTGCCACATTGCTGAGGCTGTGGTCAGCACCAAGAAAGGTTTGCAGGAGGAAGGGAGGGAGGCAGGGCAGTCAGTAACACCTCAGTGCAAAGGGATCTCTTAGATCACTTTTCTCAAGATAGCTGGGGCCACAAGGAGGACTGGCAGGAAAGCAGGAGGGTGCTGCTGATGGAAATGGTCCCTTATCCTCACACATGGGGGAAAGGGTGCGATTTCTGGGCCTGTGCTTCCAGGAAAGTCCTTCTCCAATTCACAGGGCAGAAGCAAGCCTTCCCTTGACCCTGCAGGATACGAGTTCATTGTCATTGCCCGCACCAGCTGCCTTTTTTATTGGGTCTTGCCCACCTCCTTCTACCTACCTGAAACCTCCCTGGAGAGCACATGAAATCCTCAAACACATATTCAATGAAAGTCACCATTTCTTTTTTCTCTCGGTCCGTGGCCCAGTCTGGAGTGCAGTGGCGTGATCTCGGCTCACTGCAACCTCCGCCTCCCAGGCCAAGCGATTTGCCTGCCTCAGCCTCCCGAGTAGCCAGGATTACAGGTGCACACAACCACACCCAGCTAATTTTTGTGTTTTTAGTAGAGACAGGGTTTCACCATGTTGGCCAGGCTGGTCTCAAACTCCTGACCTCCAATGATCTGCCACCTCAGCCTCCCAAAGTGCTGGGATCACCGTTTCTTTAGAGCAAATGTGATCTCACCTTTCGGATTCACTTAAAGTAGTGATTTCTCCAACCCTGCTGCACATCCCCTGACTCCACCTGGAGGACTTTGAGAACTAATTCCACCTGGGCCCCATCCAGGCCAGTGAAGCTGGCTCATCCATGCAAAAGGAAAAAAACAGCAGAATCTCTCTTGGTTTCTTATCTGATCCTTTTAATATTTTTATTGGATATGAATATTTCATGATGCACATTACATTAGTACAAGCAGTCTACGAATACAGTTCAATAGTCACACGCATATACTGGGGTGAGCACAAAACATTTCGACTAGAGGGGTGCAAGCAAGCAGGTTTGGAGAGCGCTGACATGAAAGGGTGACGCAGGTCAGGTTCACAATTAGTGATAAAACGGAGGAAAAGAGGGATTGTGGCAAACCATAGGCTGGGTCATGCCCCAACTCGCAGTGGGAAGACGCTATTTAGCTTGTTGCCATGCGAGGATGGGGGCCTAGGACTACCGGGTATTCTGAGTTCTAAAGAAAAATGCAGACCTTGGCCGGGTGTGGTGGCTCACGCCTGTAATCCCAGCACTTTGGGAGGCCGAGGTGGGTGGATCACGAGGTTGAGATCGAGACCATCCTGGCCAACGTGGTGAAACCCCATCTCTACTAAAAATACAAAAATTAGCCAGGCGTGGTGGCACGTACCTGTAGTCCCAGCTACTCGGGAGGCTGAGGCAGGAGAATCACTTGAACCTGGGAGACAGAGGTTGCAGTGAGCTTAGATCATGCCACTGCACTCCAGCCTGGTGACAGAGTGAGACTCTGTCTCAAAAAAAAAAAAAAAAAAGAAAATGCAGACCTTTTAATTTTATGTGAAATCTCCCAATTTCTAAATATTGGCACCTAATGGAATATAACAAAAAATGAACATCATAGGGGCTAAAGAAAACACTGGGCTGGATGGCCCGAGGGTGCCCCATCTGTGACTTTTAAACACCACGCCCTCCTGGTCTACCTTATTTCATTTGATCTCTGTAATGACCCTGTGAGACACTGCTTCACTTCTCTTTTACCAATGAGGAAACCGAGGCTCAAAGACACCAGGGAATGAATCCAAGTTCTGAGAGACTCGAGTCTCAACATGATGAGACCCTGGCCGCTTTGCTTAACGTGACATTTCTGTGGCTATTAACTGCATGGGAATGAGTGCAGGCCCTGAACCACTGCAATTCTGGTGGCAGGAAAGAGTTTATTCTCAGTGCACCTTCAATAGGCAAAAGCTCTTCAACTTCTCAACTACTGTGAACAACTACATGAGAAGGCAACAGGCTGGGGAGAGGGGGGCTAACTATTCTCACAATTTCTTGGGACACCAATGGGCAGGAGCCAGGTCAGAAAGGGAGAAATGTGTTAATGGCATCACAAGACAAAACTGGAGGAGGGGTCAGAAAGAGAGAGGAAAACATCTACATCCAGGTCAGCTCACCCACACATAACAGTACTAGAATTTCCTGGATATTTAACTATGTGCTGGAAATTGTTCTAAGTCTGTAACTAGAATCATCTCACTTAATGTTCACCTTAGGAGTGGTGCCTTTCATATATCCCCATTATACAGATGAGGAAACTGAGGCACGTTAACATGCCAAAGGACACGAAGCTAGTTGGGAGTCTTAAAGCTCAGGTTTTAAACCCTACTCTCTCTTGTCTCTCTGAGTCTCCAATGTCATCAGGATGGGCCACTGAGGTTCTTCAAACCTCAGTTCCACTTGTTATTACATAAGAATGAGGGACTTACAGAAAAAACTATATTATGCTGGTGAAATCCACGAAATAATGTAAATGGGACTGTGTCTCTTTCAAGAGATCAGGGGAACTCCCTAAAGAGAGGGTATCAACTTTATTTTAATTATTAACATCTTCCTGTGCACTGAGCATAGGACTCAAAGCTCAGGCTTTTACTTAGGTTTGTCTTAGAGAAAGGAAAGAGGCCAATCTTCAATGAGTCATTTCTCTTTTAGTTTCTTTGCCTTTGGGGATAGAGGCTACAGAGGAATGGAAACGGGAATTCCTGCTCTCAAACTTTTTATAGAAGCGTTGTCCAATAGGACTTTCTTCGATGATGAAAATGTTCCATATCTGTACCGTCCAATACAGCAGTCACTAGCCACATGAGGCTATTAAGCACTTGAAATGTGGCCAGGGCAACTGAAGAGCTGCATTTTTAATTAAAATTAAAACTGAATTTAAATTGAAGTAGCCACAGCTAGCTAGTGGCTACCATATTGGACAGCACTATGGGTGTGGGTGAGAAACTGGGATGTCTCTAAGTTCTGTCTTTCCCCAGAGGGCTGGGTCCACTCCAGAGTCTCTGAAAAAGCTTGGGAAAGAGGAAAGTAGGTTAGGCTTTGTCACACGCTGGGCTCATTCCTGTCACCTGCCCTGGACCTTGGGGGCTAAATGGCTCACATTTTAAAATCTGAACAATTTTTGGGGAAGAAGGTCCTGTTTAACACCAAATCAGACTATAACACAGGGTCATTTTAAAACATTTAAAGATTCATGGGCACCATTTCCTAGCTGTTTTGGATTGGGACCTGGGTGCTACGATCTAGGGGCCAAGAGAAGTCTCCACTGCCCTTGCTTAAGCCCATGAGAGCGCTGGAGGAGAAAAGCCGATCTCTTTTTCTCCTCCGCCTGAGACTTGTGCTCCTTCTAGGGTTTTGCTTCCAGAAGGTGACCTCTGAGTTCTGAAACGATGTCTGTGAGATCAAACGGCAGAGGCATCGAAGCGTCATCCTTTTCCCAGTATGGCCGACATTCTGGCTTCTGATCAGCAGGTAAAGTTCGGGCAATTCGCGACTGGCACCTGGAAGAGTAAAAATAGGAAATTAATCCACGGGAGGGAACCCCCAGAAGACCCCAACCCACAGGAAGCTTGAAGCAACACTGGCCAATGCTCCAAAGGCAGTCCTCTGGGGTGAAGGTCATGGTGACGACTGAATGAGTCTACAGGCGGAACGCAGGTGTTTGTAAGAAGGAAGACTGTTCCTGATGCTGTTGGGGCTTCCTTTGCTTTGACTCCCAGATTTGTATTATCTCAGGTGGCTTCGTAGAAGCCAATCATCAGGGAAATTCAGTTACTCTGCCTTTAAAATGGTGAATTATTTTTTCATTATCTCAACTGTTATTTAAAGTGTGTGATTAAGCCATTATCAGATTTAAATGTTTGTGGGATTTCGATGTATTACTAGATTACTGGGAACGATTAAATTGAATTTACTGCATTAAAACGTCCAAGAATAGATTAAACAATATTACAGGCCGGGATTGACTTTGGAGATCCTGGAGATTTACAAGTGTCCCAGCTTGCTGTGCTCAGAAAAAGGCACTCCAAGGAGAGACCGATTTATACGGATATATGCAAATAGAGGTTAATAATCATTTCCGCTGATGAAGAGGTGGGAAAAACTTCCACAAAATTAAATTAAGAGGCCAGCAAGAGTTAGTCCCTAAGGAAAACACTTAAATCATGGTTTTTATTGAATGGATTATTCATCAATAGTAGAGAAATTAATTATCATATGAAGCTAAATTATAGCCTCACAGGAAAAAAATTGGGGCAACGTTCTCACACCTTGGCAGGCATCTATCTCTCAGAAAGACTGGCTTATTTAAAAGTGACCTGGGAAAACTCAGTGGCTTTAGCTTTATTTATCTGCAAAATGAGGATCAGAGAGAAGGAAACAGATTGCAATAAGGAATGAACAATTTCTCGACTCTCCCGGAGTACGTGGCAGTGAGAATGAGTGGATCAAAACCAAACACTATGAGGACATTTGGGAGCATTGCACACATGCCTCCCTCCACCCCCGCCTTCTCTGCATTTTTGTCTAAATCAATTAAAAAGTGGTCATGCTCACTATTTGTCTTCTGACTGTGTAGGACTGACTATGAAGAGATCAAAGAATGGAATATCCTGGCCCCATTTCCAAGCCTGATGGTAGAAGAGAGTGTTCCTAACTGAAAGACATCTTCCTCTCTGGGGAATTATTAATGGTGAGGGGATCCCCCCGGGAAAACATACTTCAACTTTACACCTATTTTCGCGTGTGGTTAATTGCTACACCGGCATCCTATGCACTCAATCCGTCGTACATTACACATAACATTCTAATATATCTTCGGCTCTCTGCATCAGGCCCTGATAATAGCATCTGTTAACATGCACTAAGTACTATTATGTAGCACATCACTTCATAAATAATAAGATTAGCTGACCCCGGGGCCCCAAGAAGAGTAATGTGTTTAAATGTTCTCATTATTTATTTAAAACAAGAATTAAAGCAACAGAAGCTGCTTTTGACAATCCTCTTAGCATAAATATTAAACTGTTTGCACTGATAAGCTACACACTGCACTGAAGAACAGAGGGTGCGTTCTGCAGACTACTTAATCATAGGTGTTTGAGACCATGCCACTTGCTGTCGTGGTTCTGAGGGTGCATCTCTGTAGTTCTAGAGACAGTCTCTAAACCACTTGAAAGGGATGCAGGGGAAATTAATATTCAAGGAAAGCTGCGACTAATTACAAAGGAACTCTGCAAAGCTTTTAAAATTGTGCTTTCTCTCTGTCTCAGAATCCTAGAGTAATGCTCAATTTACTGGGTAGGGAAAGTTATTCCAAATTGAGCATTTCAATCTCACAGTGGATAAATTATCCATGCACACATTATCCTGGCTGGCAGATTAAAGGGCTATGATAAGTGTCGATCCACCTAGAATATCATAAGTTTGTAGAAAGTCAATAGAGATGCTTTTTCACCTGTCAGATGGGTTTTGCCTCTGTACTTTGAGAAAGTATTAAACACATTGAAGCCTGCTGCAGAGGTTTGCTTATGCTGTGTTGTAGAAGCTTCCCAATCCCAGTGGCTTTTCTTTTGGGCAAAGCTGTTTCACAGTTTTCTGCTGTTGTTCTTCTCATCAAAGGACTGGCTGGGGCCAGGCGTGGTGGCTCACACCTGTAATCCCTTGCACCCTGGTAGGCCAAGGCAGGCAGATCACTTGAGGCCAAGAGTTAGGGACCAGCCTGGGCAACATGGTGAAACCCTGCCTCTACTAAAAATACAAAAATTAGCTGGGCATGGTGATGCCCGCCTGTAATTCCAGCTACTGGAGGCTGAGGCATGAGAATCACTTGAACCCAGGAAGTGGAGATTGCAGTGAGCCAAGATCGTGCTACTGCACTCCAGCCTGGGCAACAGAGCAAGACTCTGTTTCCAAAAAAAAAAAAGAAGAAGAAGAAAAAAAAAAAGACTGGCTGGTATGGGAAGTGGCTCCTTTGCATGCAAGCTCTGACAGACAAGCTGTACACAGTCACTGCATCCATCTGGGCCAGGAGTAGAACCCTTTGTTGGGTTTCTTCAGAGCCTTCATTCAGAAATTTCAAGATTACTTTAAAATTTTTTCTTTAATGTCCAGTGTTCCTTGCCAATTTCCAAATGACAGTAATAGGGGCCAGCAGAGGGCTCGTCATTGGAGGTAGGTGATGTATTTACCCATGAAAAAGGACAGACATCCCCAACTCAAATGATATTGTGTGATTTAGCATCATGCCAGACTATGGAACTGATAACGAGAAGGTTGGGAATTACTTGAAGGCACATCTGTCCCCCTTTAGGGTTTCATTTCTTTTGCTCAGGTCACTCATTCTTCCTTCTTGGATCTTAATTTCCAAAGATGGGAAGCAGGGAGACTGCAGCACGGTGGTAAAGAGTGTGTTCTCTGGATTGCCGGAGTTGCTGCACTCCAGGGGCATGACATCTTGGGCAGGTTTTGTTACCTCGCTGAGCCTCAGTTTCTTGTCTGTCAAGTGGTGACGGTAATAATAGTCTCTTACTTATGGGGTTGATGTGAAGATTACATGAATTATAGGCAGAAAGTGCTTAGAACATTTCCTGGCACATAGCAAGCGCCCAATACCTATTAAATAATATTATCACTATTGTTACTTCTACTCCAGGTACCAGTGGCAGATGAGAAATGCCAATGAGAGAGCCGCCTGTTATACTTGGGCTGTCTCGACGGACTCCTTCTAGGGGAAGCTCTGGGGATACATGAGCAGCTCTGTCTGGCTTGAATCAAATTGCACCTAAGGCTGGATCCTATCACATTGTGACATTCCAAGACTCTGAGGCTTATGTATTCAAGCTGCTACAACTTTCCAGTGTCAGGCTAAAATGTTCAGATTCAGAAGGGATCAGCAGTTGTTCCTGAAGACCTAGGATTGATAAAAGGCATTGTCGTCTGCCCTTCTAAGTGGTGGTTATTCCAGATTGATTTTGCATTTACAGGAAATAAGGTTGGATTGTTTCTTAGCACACAATACCGTATAGTCTCTTGTAAAATAAAGGGGCCCCAAGTTGTCTTATGAAATATGTAAGGAATACTGATTGTGATGCAAATTTGTTGTCCTGTATTTACTCCCACCGTTCCCACCAACAGGATTCTATTTTCCTGTGGGGTACCTGTCCCTTCCCCATGCTTCATGACTTGATGTGGGTGGGACTAGCTCCACCTCTACGGCCAGGGGAGAGCCTTGATTGGCTTAAGCTACGTCAGTACATCATGCTCTCTTAGCCACAGGGAGTGGTTTAAGAGGAGGCACATGACCCAATATGGGGCAAGATCAAGAGAATAAATCAGAGGACTGGTATGGGAGCTAAAGGAAAAGACTTTCTCCTCTCCTGGCCTATGAATAATTAGGATGTGTGATGTGGAACTGCCATCAAATTTTGCTGCCGTCCAGCAAGGGGTGGGTCCTAGACAATGCTGTTTGAGTATCTGGGTCATGCTTCACTTAGATGTTTCAGTTTCATGAGCCTTTATTGTCTGAGTTAGGTTTTTCTGTAAAGAATCCTAGCTGATATGCTGGCCATGCTTCCTTTCTCTCAGTTATTTCCTGCCTTTTACAACATCCATTGCCTCAGCCAAGTGAATGCAGATAGTCTCTCCAAACTGAGATGTTGTGGCTGATACAGCGTAGTGTGTGCAGAGAATACCTGGGTATGAACTCATGAAAACACTGACATTTGGTTTTGTTTTAAATAGTATTTCTATTTGGGACAAATTTCTGCCCAGAAAACAAGAGAATGCTGGTCCATCCACACTGGCCTTTGCATGAAAATAAGCCAGTTTTCAGGACTAGAGCTGGATAATGTTGCTAAAGAAGTTAACAAGATTCCCTTCTCAGTGTCATTCTCAAGTCCTACTGAACCCAGCTAAACAATAAGAAAGTTACAGTTTCCCTTTTCAATCCTATCCTCTCTAATCCTATCCTAAGGAAAAATCCCATTTTTAAAAAATGTTTCTTGGGTTAGCACATAAACTTGGATCTGTTCAGAAAATACTGCCCCTTTCATGAAGCAGTTCAAGGAGAGCAAAGGAAAATAATATGTATATACACATAAAATACTGTATACATATGCTTTATATGTATACCTATTATTTTATATATAAATAAGTATTTTAAATATAATAAATATAAATATTTTATACATATGTATTTTATACTATATTCTTTATTATATATTATGTATAATATATAATATGCAATGTGAATTTATAATACGAATTTAGGAGGAAGAGAGATAAAGTATATACATAATATAGTATGTACATATACTTTTAATATATTATATTATGTATTATGATATCTTTATATACAATAATATATTTATATTATTATATATAATGATATACATAAATTATATATAATATAGTATATATAATATGTAATTATATATTTATTAAAATACACAATTATATGTATTTATTATATAATTATTATATATTTTATATATTTAATATATAATTATATAACTATTACATATAACTGTAACAATTATATAACTTTATTTATTTATTATATAATTATAATATAATGATATAACTATTATATATAATTTATAAATTTATATATTATATAACTATTATATATAATTATAATTATATAATAAATATATAAAATATAATTATATCTAATATTATATAATATATAAAATAATTATATAATAAATACATATAATTATATACAATATATACTATATTACATATTATATGTGTATATAAAGTATATATATTACATATATACTTTCTGTCTCTCTCCTTCCTAAATTCACATTATTTTGACTCAAAGCACTCTATAAACCACCTCCTGAAACTCTCAGCTACTTAGGAGTTGTTCTCCCTGAATGACCTAGTGATGTAACAGGAAGCAGCCGAAAAGTGTCACATTGGCTAGCTGCTAGCAGATTGTCCAGAGGTCCCCCTGACCAAGGTGTAACTCATGAAGGGCGTCACTGCCCGGTGATTTCCCCCAGGGCTGCACTTACATTTAGATGATCGGGATTGCAGCTACATTAGTGAACACTGGTCACCATGCTAAAATTAACCACTTTAGCTAAAGAGTGTGTTAATTATGGGTATGCAAGCAGTCAATAAAAGGTTAATGCAAAAGTCAAAGGATAAATTTCTTCCCTTATTGCATCACTTCACAGACTAAATGACTAACATTATACTTTGTGTTTTTAATCAATAGGTTTTACAGTAATGTGCTGGCCATTGATTTTAAGAAAACATACACGGTCTTCTTCCTTGTCCCTAAATTTTGCAACAAATAAAGGACAGGTAACATTTCCATTACTCTTGATGAAATGATAAAGAAAGATTTCAGGAGAAATGGTTTCTGCTGAAAGATTCATCAGAATAAGCAAATGTAACATACACACACACACACACACACACACACACACACAGACTAGAACTTGATGGAGAAATATTACCAAGCATGGGCAAGTGAAGAGATAACAGAAATGAACTCCTAAGAGGGAATTCTTCAATGGGAAAGAGGAGAACAACTCCTGATTAAAATAACAATTACATTTTGTACAATGTTTAAAAGTCCCAAATAATGTCGATCCACAGCACTGCTTCTTACTTTCCTAATATCTAGGACAGATGGCAGGGGTAGGTATTTGGATCCCCAGTTTGAGTGAGGGCTGCCTTACTGAAGGTTTGATGGAACGGTGTGCAAGGGAGCCAGGGCGGGTCAGACCCCTGGACATCTGGCTGGCTGCCCTTTTCACTCCATTCCGTCTTTTTCATGGATTTCCATTTGGACTAAAATGGATCCTGTCCATTGACTAGTCAGCTATTCTTGTCAAATTTAGATATTCCGGACATTCCAAATCATTTCAGAGGAAAGAAGCAAATGTTGTTTTTACCTCCGGTTTCTAGAATGACTATTATTATGTTAGATGACTGACAAAACCTAGTTTTCTTCTTTTCATTCTTTTGACGGTGAGGCTCTTACAGCATAAGTATCTACAGTCTATAGAAATAAAAGATACATGTTCAGCTTCTGAGGGCATAAACTATCTCTAATTATTAATATATTCCCTGGGTGACCTTGAGAAAACTATCTCAACCTCTTAGTTTCCTCGACTGTTACACTGAAGTTAATGCTTCTCTGCTTTACTGGGTTATGTGAAGATAAAATCAAATAACATATATAAAAGCACTCTAAAATATGTAAAGTACCATATAAATGTATAATTATGCTTCAATATCCCTTTTCTTATGTGATACAAGTCCTATTTTTAAAACCTCGCTGATCAACCTAGTGATCACGCAACGTTGGCCAGAAGGGCTTGTAACGCTCACAAATAAAAATGAAAGAAATCACACTTCTAAAGAGAGCAGTTTAAACGGACAGCTTCATCATAAAATACCCAATGTTTAAAAGTCTCCTCTTCTTTAAGTCAGTGTTTTTTCTGGAATTCGAATTTAAGGAGTTGACAGTCACTTGGCCAAATGCTGAGTAGGAGTCTGTATGAGGGCATCAGCTACATGATAACGCATTCTCCTAGTGCACAATAGCATAAGCCAATACCAAGGCTTAAGAGGCCTCAAGAGCCAGGCGAGGTGGTTCACACCTATAATCCCAGCACTTTGGGAGGCTGAGGTGGGCAGATCACGAGGTCAGGAGTTTGAGACCAGCCTGACCAATGTGGTGAAACCCCGTCTCTACTAAAAATACAAAAGTTATCCAGGTGTGGTGGTGCACGCCTATAATCCCAGCTACTGAGGAGGCTGAGGCAGAAGAATCGCTTGAGCCCGGGAGGCGGAGATTGCAGTGAGCCGAGATCGCACCACTGCACTCCAGCCTAGGTGACAGAGTGAAACTTCATTTCAAGAAAAAAAAAAAGAGGCCTCAGGTAGAAAACATTGGTGTTACATCAAGTCCACATGAACCTGCAAAACCCACCTGCCAGGTCAGCATGAAAAAAGCAGGAAATAATGATGTCATAGGGCAACAATCCTCTCAATGGCATTTTGCTTTAAAGGGAGCGTGAGACAAATATGGGACCCTAATGTCCTCTGTTCAATTCAGTATCTTGAGGGTTCATTTCACTCTAATGTGTATTTGTGTGGCCAACGTCTTGCCATACAGAGTGATTCCAGTGTTTAAAGATAAGTATTTTTCATATTAACATGGTATCTAAATCCCTGCCAGTACTTGATGTACAAATTGAAGGGATTTCCATGTATAATTCTCACCTCCATGATGCCTACCTTAAGCGCTACATTTAAAATCTAACCTCATGGAAGAGGCCACTCTGTTGCACTGTTTTTCATAGTCTCACCATGTTTTGCTCCAAATAATCTGTTATAGTGAGTGGTGAAAAAAGTGTGCAGTCTAGTTTATAATAATCTTTCCCTTGACACTCTAAATCCTCTGAAAAGAGAAGAACAAGTTAATGAATTTGTAATGTGTCTTCTTGGACTGTTGTCACTGCTGTCATGGCACTGTGGACAACTTTACAAGTAAATAGCCACCCAGTCATACTTACAGCCATCATAACAGTCTACTCGGACAAAGGTGGCTTTATCAAGTCAGCATGTCAAATAACTCAGTTTACCTATTGCAGAACCACTAAAACAAACCAATTCCTAAATGAGTTTTGACAAAAGACATGTTCACTTTTTCTTTGAAAGGCTTTTAACCTCTTGCCTCCGTTCCCCACGTTAATGTTTCCAGATCAGTAAAGTCAACACACATCAGAGAGTGAGGAAAAGCCAGACTTTTCCCCAGGGGTCAGCTTTTTGTCCCCATGGGTCAATACACCTTTTTAGTAGTTAGTGTTCTTCAACCATGACCACTTGAGAAGCCGGGTTTGGCTTAACTTCTAGTTGTACATACATCTACTTTTGGGCCTCACGCTTCTGGGAAGAGGTGAGAAGTCCAATGTAAGATAGGCTGTTTAGGTGCTTTAAAAACCCTTTGACTGCCAAATATACCTGAAGTACTTTTGAACACCAAGATAACGCCATTCAGCCACAAAAACAACCACCCATTTTTCAAGAACTCTTTCTTCCTTTCTTTTTTCGAGACAGGGTCTCACTCCATCACCCAGGCTGGAGCACAGTGGCACAGTCACAGCTCACTGAAGCCTCCAACTCCTGGGCTCCAGTGATCCTCAGCCTCCCGACTAGGTGGGAGTACAGGCAGGCATCACCACATCTGGCTATTTTTCTTTTTGTTTTTTGTAGAGATGGGGTCTCCCTTTGTTGCACAGGTTGGTCTCAAACTCCTGGGCTCAAGTGATCCTCCTGCCTTGGCCTCTCAAAGGGTCGAGATTACGGGCATGAGCCACCACGCAGAGGCAAGAAATCTTTCTTCCATTTAGCATAGATAACTCTGCTGCCTGGATTTTGGCCAATTAACATAATTAGAGAGTCCTTCCTGTGGGTCTATGCCATCCTGCTGCCTTGGAGAAGGAGACAGTGCAGGCGGTACCCAGCTGCTGTCAATGGCTTACGTTCTGCACATTTGTTTGGAACTCAAAAGACATCTTCTATATAAACAATGGTTTTCACAGTTCCCAATTCTTTCCCTCAGCACCTACATGACCTACAGTTTGTGTGAAATATAATATTAATAATAATATATAGTGCAATAGCCATGAACATCAGGGCTTTTGGTTTTGTTTTGAGATGGTGTCTCTCTAGGTTGCCCAGACTGGTCTAGAATTCCTGGACTCAAGTGATCCTCCTTTCTCAGCCTCTTACATAGCTGGGATTACAGGCATGCAGAACAATGCCCAGCTGATTGTTATTTTTCATGAGATAGAACATTTAGAGTTCCAACTTGGGATTCCAAGAAGAGATTTGTTTTGGTAAAGGTTTCCCATCATCCTGGCTATGGAACCAGAGTGTCTCACTGTAAATCATGGTTAAGAGCTCCCCTGCTTTTGTTGTGATTGCTTTTGGTGTCTTTGTCATGAAATTTCTGTCCATTCCTATGTCCAGGATGATATTGCCTAGTTTGTCTTCCAGGGTTTCAAAAGCAAAAGTTGATAAGTAGGATCTAATTAAACTTAAGAGCTTCTGCACAGCAAAAGAAACTATCAACAGAGTAAACAGATGACCTGCAGAATGGGAGAAAATATTTGCAAATTATGCATCTGACAAAGGTCTAATATCCAGCATCTATAAGGAACTTAAAACAAATGTACCAGAGAAAAACAACCCCATTAAAAAGTGGGCAAAGAACATGAACAGGCACTTTTCAAAAAAAAGCATACATGCAGCCAACTAGCATATGAAAGAAAGCTCAATAGCCCTGATTATTAGAGAAATGCAAATCAAAACCACAATGAGATACCATCTCACACCAGTCAGAATGGCTATTATTAAAAGTAAAAAAATAACAGATGCTGGCGAGGTTGGGGAGAAAAGGGAACATTTATACACTGTTGGTGGGAGTGTAATTTAGTTCAGCCATTGTGGAAAGCAGTATAGCAATTCCTGAAAGAGCTAAAAGCAGAACTAATATTCAACCCAGCAATCCCATTACTGGGTATACACTCAGAGGAATATGAATCATTCTGCCATAAAGACACATGCATGCAAATATTCACTGCAGCACTATTCACAATAGCAAAGACATGGAATCAACCTAAATGCCTATGAATGAAAGATCAAATAAAGAAAATATATACACCATGGAATACAATGCAGCCATAAAAAACAACAAGATCATATCTTCTAAGGGAACGTGGATGGAGCTGGAGGCTATTATCCTTAGCAAACTAACCCAGGAACAAATACTGCATGTTCTCACTTTTAAGTGGGAGTTAAATGATAAGAACCTATGAACACAAAGAAGGAAATAAGAGACACTGGGGTCTACTTGAGCAGGGAGGGTGGGAGGAGGGGGGAACAGAAAAGATAACTATTGGGTACTGGGCTTAATAACTGGGTGATGAAATAATCTGTACCTCAAACTCCTGTGACACGTTTACCTACGTAACAAACCTCCACACATACCCCAAACCTAAAATAAAAGTGGAAAAAAAAAAAAAGAAAAAAAACCCCAGCTCCTCTGGCCTATGTAAAGGCTCTATGAAAGAAGAGAGGACCCTGGGGTGAGGGGTAAAAGTGCTCAGGTCATACCTCCAGGAGGTCAGAAGACGAGGATATAAGGGATGCAAGAGCCCCTTGCTGGTTTGGAAGTCAGGGCCACTTTTTGGTCATGAAATAGCTCAAAGCCATCTCCACTCTTTCTTTAGGGGTCCAGAGGAGTGCCCTGCCTTTTCCCTTTTACTGCTACAATGTGCAGGCTCCACCAGGGCACCTCCCAAGCCATGTGATGAGCCTGTGTGATCCTCACAGCACCGCCTTTCTCTTGTCCCTCTCAAAACCGCCCCTGTAGGTTTATCAGAGACTTTTGTTGACATGGGAGAGATTATAAAGACATTGTAACTCATGCCAATGCTCTTTCGATGACATCTCCTCTCACACCGAAGGGATAATGAGAACACTAATAAAAACATTTAAAAGAGCCAATAAGGCTTGGCACAGTGGCTCACACCTGATGGGAAGGTGAAGCAGGCAGATAGTAAGCTCAGGAGTTCAAGACCAGCCTGGGCAACATAGTGAAACCCCATCTGTACAAAAAATTTAAAAAGACTAGTCAGCCATGATGGCGGGCAGCTGCAGTCCTTAGCTAGTTGGGAAGCTGAGGTGGGAGGATCACTTGAGCCTGGGAGGCTGAGGATACAGTGAGCCATGATTGTGCCACTGCACTCCAGCCTAGGTGGCAGAGCAAGACCCTGTCTCAAACAAACAAACAAACAAAAACCCCACAATAATAAAGATGAGTGCTACGATTCTCTACATATTCTATTAAAATGTTTGTCCTCAAAATTGAAAATGAGGCCCAGAAGATTAACTAATCCATCCAAGATTTCACAGCCAAACAAGGGATAGGGTCAGGATTTGAAGCCAAAATTGTCTGACTAATCTCTTTGCATTCTTCCAAAATACAGACATCACGAGAATCATTTTGGGCCCTTGCTAGAAACTGAGTTTCCTAATGGCACCTGGTCCTAAGTCAGACTTTCCAGATGAACATCCTGGGAATCTTCATTTTCATAGGTGACTCTTAAGATCAGGCCAGTTGTTGAAAACACTGCACTGTGTTAACCTGCCACAATGGATCACAAAGATGCTAAAAGTGGGTTGTGGTGGGGGAGACATACATGTGTCTTTGGGTCCAGAAAGAACTAACATTCAATTCAGCTCCATTTCAGAGGAAACCAGACTCAGGCCGCTGTAGAGTCCTATAGAGCGGCAACTTGGCTCCCCAGGCAGGCAGCTGGTGACTTCCCAGGGTCTGGCACGTGAAACAGGTCTCCTGAAGTCCTCCCCCTACTTCAGGGACTGTGGCAGGCCCTTGAAACCAATTAATATGTGAGACTGCTTGGCCCACCACTGGGGTGTAAAACCAGGAGGTAGAGGGCTGAGAATAATTTTATCCCCCGGTTCATTTGTGGGCTTGTCTGTTACATAATGATACTGATGAATGGGCTATCTTGACAGCCGAACATTTAGGAGCTGCTGACCTTTGATCTCTGGTCACATGATAGGGTCACCCGAAACTTGCATGACTTCTACCTGCCCAAAGGTAACAATATAAAGGTCAAATGGGCTGGACGATTATATGTATCAAGTCGGAGGCCGCTTGGTTGGATGCTTTAAGAGAGACCGGGTTGGGTTCCCCAGCACACAATGCTATGGAACCACTGCAGAAATGTGCTCAACAAAAGATATACAATTTCAAAGCAGTCTAGAGTAACTTTCCTTGCAAGGGAATAGAATGAACTCATTATTTTTAAAGGGCAACAATGAAAACAAACACTTTGGAAGAAAATATATTCTGCTAGTGACTCAGCCATCGGGAGGGAAGGCATATAGGTGCATGACTTAATGAATGATATTCATGCTGTACCTATGACATGGCAGCAGGTCCAATTTGATGCAATTACTGGAACAAAATCCCCACCGGGTAGTATCAAGCCCTCCTTTCAGCCACAGAATATGGTCTCTCCGCTGTCCTCTGTCACCACAGAACTCCACAAAGGACCATGATTGACAAAAGATAACCTTTTCCAAATCTCATGACTTCCCTGTTGCTTGAAATTTAAGTAAAGTTTGC
Organism: Nomascus leucogenys; assembly: GCF_006542625.1. Classification (NCBI taxonomy): domain Eukaryota; kingdom Metazoa; phylum Chordata; class Mammalia; order Primates; family Hylobatidae; genus Nomascus; species Nomascus leucogenys. The sequence continues at coordinate 66,152,560 of NC_044382.1, forward strand.
ATGGGACAGTCTCAAACTTCAGAAAGATTCCAGTATAACAAGGTGGCTGTGATTTTTAAATGCACTACAACATTTTAAAAAACATTTCTTCTTGCAAATTGGAAGACTGTGTTTCTGACTATGTGGTTCAATTCCATTTACTCAGAATCAACTTGATTCTGAGTAAATAATAGCAGTCATGTAAGTGACGAATACAGTTATGAAAATAAAAGCTAAAAGGCCAATGCCATTGATTTCCAGAATCTAGAAACTTCACAATCTGCAGGAAGCGGCAGACATTACAGAAAAATCTGATTTACACAGACAGCCTGTTTTTCTACAAAGGATTTTCCCCTGCAAAGTCAAAGACCTACAGACAGACTGCCAGTGAGTATAATCCACTCATACTCCTGAGAGATAAGCAAAGCAAGGGACAATGGCTTACAGAATAAAAGGCCAGCTGTTCTGACTTTGGAATGCTCATTTGAGTTGTAAGCTGTGAAATAAATTTGAGTTGATGGTTCCTCCATCTGCTCACCTGTCAGTCTCCTTCCATTGTACTGCTGTTTTTAGAAATAATTCCATGTAACCTGCTTAATTGGTTTTTGGATGCCAAGAAACACCTCACGAGTTCACTTTAACCTTATTCGGAACATGAGGTTCCTGGGCCCTTCTGGATTTCTCTTCTTTAGAAACATTCACTAACAGGTCACTTAGGGTAGGGAAATCAGTAGCATCTAATACCAACCATGTGACACAGTTCAAATTCAGGATTAGGAAGAAAATAATGGGTCAAAAGAAAAATGCTAATTTATAAAGGTCATATCAGTCTTCTGATGAATTTATGCTTTGCACTGATTTAAAAGCTGAGTCAAAGTCAAAATTCTTATAGTGGTCCACAAGGCCCTCCATGATGGACCCTTTCCTAACCCCGATCCTCTGCCCTTTCCTGGCACTCATCCCATTGTTCACTGTGCTCCAGTCAGACCGGCTTATTTGCTCACCCTGAAGAGGCCAAGAGCAGTCTCAGCGTATTAGAACCTGCTGCTCCTTCTCCCTTGAACACTCTTCCCCTAAAATATCCACATGGCTTCCTCCCCCTACCCCTTCAGGTCACTCCTCAATCCAATCAGGGAGACCTTCCTTGACTGCCTTACTCAGGACAGCAAATATCTCCCCTCCCTGTCCCCCAACTCTAGCACTCCCCATCTTTCTTCACTGTCCTATTTTTCTCTGTAGCACTTGATGCCATTTGTGTGTGTGTGTGTCTGTGTGTGCACACGCACGTGAGCTAAGCTCTCTGAAGGCAGGGATGTCTGTCTGTTTTGCTCATTGCTATATCCTCGAAGCCTAGAGCAGAGTTTGACACGTGGTAGCAGTAATAAATACTGTGGAGTGCACAAGTGATTGAAAGCATCTTGCATCTGAATTGTACCTCCTTAACAGGGAGCTGATTTCCCTGCTACACAGCACTTTAATAACAATGATAAGAAGAAGCAATAGCTGGGCACGTAAAAGTAATAGTACCCTGTAGTATTAATACAGGTAGTAATTACTACCCTGTAGTAATAGTACCAGCTACTTGGGAGGCTGAGGCAGGAGGACCACTTCAGCCCAGAAGGTTGAGGTTGCAGTGAGCAGTAATCACACCACTGCACTCCAGCCTGGGCAACAGAGCCAGACCCTGTCTCACAAAAAAAAAAAAAAAAAAAAAAAAAAAAAAAGCAAACTAACAACTTAACAAGCCGGATGGTATAGCAGGGAGAACACTGGTCTGAGAATTAAAGACTCAGTTCTGCCACTACTTTACCCTAGGATCTTGGGCAAAACTGTGACTTTCTGGCCATCATTACTTAGATCTGTACAATGAGGGCTTGAGTTAGACAATCCCTAAAGGTCTTCTCATCTCTAAAAAAACTGTAGTTATATATATAAACAGTATGGCTTACGTCCATATGCATTATCCCATGTGATCCTCACTACTAGGGCAGCAAAGAAAGGTGTAATCCCAGTTTTGAAAATGAGGCTACAGCTAGTGCCAAGGCCTTAACACATGAGTCCATCTTGGGGCCTCCAGCCCTAGGACAACACAACTGACACCACTTGAAGCAGTGACAATCATCTGTTATGGACTAAATGTCTGTGTCCTCCTAAAAGTCATATCTTAAACTCTTAGCCTCTAATGTGACAGTATCTGAAGGTCGGCCTTTGGGAGGTAATTCGGTCATGAGGGTGGCACCCTTATGAAAGGGATTAGTGCCCTTAAGTGAAAGCATTGTTCCAGGTCACACAACCACATAAATAATAAGTCATATTAACTGGGGCTGAAACTTAGGTCACTCACTGGTCCAACACTTTTCAACTAAACTGAACTTGGTAAAATTGGAATTACTGCCACTCACTCTTAAACTCTGATTCAAAAGCTATTTTTGCAGGGAAGTTCTAATCCTCTGAGTGATATGTGTCATTGACTCCAGTACTTCCTGGGCACTATTTCACTCTCGCCAAAGAACCTATGGAGTCTTTAAGCTGCCACTTCATTCCAAGGTTACAGATAATAAACTCCTCCATTTGCCTATGGATGTTTTATGACAGGAGCACAATTATATGTTGGTGCAGCTGTTTTGTAGAAAGGGAAGAAGTGCAGGCCACTGCAGCATCAGGATTGTCATGTTAACAAGCCCCTGAACTCCAAAGATGTCATAGTGTCCTGGCCCTAAATCCAAAGCATGTCTGCATTTTATACACCTAGGAAATGAATGACACTCTTTCTACAGCTAACATTTGGAAACTAATATTGCTTTGTCCCACATAAATATCTATGCCGCTGGGTCAGTGATCAAGAAGATGCTTGCTAAATGTACACTGATAAAGCCAGGATTTGGCCAGAAGGACTTCTGTGACTTTCGTGCTTTTAGTATCCATTCATTCAACAGGATCTAGAGATCCAGTAGAGAACTACACCAAGTCCCAGGTTTTGTGGTGCTTACAGGCTAGCAGGAAAGTCAGGTAATAAACACATGTATCGGTTATAAACGGCATTCAGCCGCTAGCAAGGGGGACTGGAAATAACAGTGGTCAAAGTAGATAGGAGCTTATTTTTATTTCACATTAAAGAAGTCTAAGGAGCATCACACAGAAGCAGACCATGGACGTCTGTGACCCAGGCTGTTTCATCCACCTTTCTGCTCTGTCCTCCTTAGCACGTGGATGCCATCCCCGAAGTCACCTATGGGGCCAGGACACTCCAGCCACCATATCTGAGTCCCAGGCGGGGGGCAGCAGGAAAGACAGAGGGCTAAAATATCCCCTTACCTCCTCTTTGAAAGGAGGACAAGTAACCCCCTCCATCTGGATCTCACTGATTAGAACTTAGTCACTGGGAAGTGTGAGATTTTAGCTGGATGTTGCTCCCTTTCCCCGTCAAAACCAAGACTTCAAGGAAGAAGCAAAAAGTGAGACCGGATGAAAAGCTAACATTCTCTGCCACACAATATAAGCAAATAAATATCAAGATAATTTCTCCTAGAGATAAGTGTTCTGGAGCAAATCAAGCAGAGAAATGAAAAAAAAAAAAAAAAAAAAGTGAATAGAGAGGCTGAGGGAAGAGTCTAGGTTAGGGTGGCTGTGATGGATGCTTGTCCTGGGGAAGGTATTGTTAGTGAGAATGAATTAGACATTAGGGCTGGGCGCAGTGGCTCACGCCTGTAATTCCAACACTTTGGGAGGCCAAGGCAGAAGGCACCCTTAAGGTCAGGAGTTCTAGACCAGCCTGGGCAACAGAGTGAGACTCTGTCTCTACAAAAAATAAGTAAATTAGCCAGGTACGGTGGCATGAGTCTACAGTCTCAGCTACTTGGGAGGCTGAAGTGGGAGGATTGCTTGAGCTTAGGAGTTTGAAATCACCTTCGGTAACATAGCGAGACTCTGTCTCTGCCAAAAAAGAAAGAAAAAAGAGTTAGGCATGCCCAGGGGGCATGGGGGCCACTGTGGCTGGAGGAAGGGGGCGAAGATAGGGGATGGAGAGGATGGGGTCAGTGAAGCCTGAGCTCTTGGAAGCCACTGTGACGACTGGATTTTACTCTAAGTGAGATGGGGAACCGCCGGAGGGTTTTAAGCGGGAGGATGATACGATCTATGTCACGGTGCTCCGCAGAAAGCCTCTAGATTCCTTTAGGAATGGAGTCATCTCATGAGAGTAAAATTCTATGCTCTACCTACACACAGTATTTGTTTGATGAAGCAAAATATCTTAAGACTCTTCAGTGGTGTCCTAGGCCACTCCAGCTCTGGGGCTGGGAGGGAGGGAAGGCTGTAAACCTTATCCTTCAAGGCTTTGATGTATTGTTCGCCTTTGCGCTGGAATAGAAAAGAAGGAATCACGCCAAAGCCTCCCTGTATTCCCAAGTCCACCTGATGTGTATCTTCAGAACTCAACACACATCCAATTTATGCTGTTCTTTTTCTTTTTGGTGCCGTGAATTCAGGCTGAGGAAGGAGGGTAATCCTATATGCTGAGAGCCACGGAAGACTGAACAGGCCTTCTGAGTCAGCGCAAGGTTTGCTTCTGAAATGACTTGGTTTGAAAGGAGTTTTAAAACATCGTAGTTCAATAGAGAGCAGGCCAAATTCTGAAGTCCTCCGACCGAAGTTTTTGTGGTGCTGCTAGCAATGCCGCCACTGAATAAAGCCCACTGGAGCCTCAGAAAAGAAGGATGAGTTGCCAAAGAGACCGCCTTAGGCTTGCAATATGGCCTGCAAACTTCAGGTTAACTGGGTGGACTTATTAATTAATCATCACAACCACAAGTTTCCCACCTGGGCATCTTTAAGGAGAAAGCAAGAGGAGAGACAGGCCATTATCTGTTTATTACTTATTGTCTTGTATTCTCTGGTCAATGGGCTGGTGCAGTGTCACACTTCGGGGCTTTGAAAGCGTGGGTCTGTCATTCCTTCACTGTCTGGGGGTGATCTCATTCTCCCAGCACCAGTGTTTGTTCGTGGGGTGACCTTGGGAAGGGCACTTAGCAACAGCATTTTCTCATCTGTCAAGCTGAGACAGCCACAGGGACCCAAAGTCACTAAATGCTCAAGCATGGGACGGTCTGGGCCACCTCATATCAAAGCCCCCTGGCTCCGGGAAGAAGGCTTTTTCCAACAGGGAAAATAAGCAAGGCCATGTCCTTGCCACATGCCTGGTAGAGATGGGGGTGAAGGCAGGGTGGGGTGGAGGATGACAGTAGCTCTTTGTAGAAAAGACACCCTTAGGCCCTCACTGCAGATCCCAGATGCTTTCTCATTTGCCAAAATTCGGAAGGTCATAAGGAATCAAAGGACGACATCTGCTTGTGCAGAATGTCATTATAGAGGAGTCTGGGAACAAGAGGCCTGTTACAAGTCACCTTTCCAGCTCCTGCAAACAGGCCGATTAATGGAGAAGTTCGGCTCCTCACTGAGCATTACAGGAGTGGGGTCAGCTGGGACCGGGCCAGAGCTTGGCGGTGAGTCAGGAGAACACGGCAAAGACTTGATTAGCTGCTGTGACCTCCTGCCCCGTGCCCGGCCTGCCAGGGAGCCGGGCTTCTCAGCAGACTGCTAAGTTAGAATTTACACTTTTTGGAAGAACAGTTCTGCAGCCGAGACCACCTGGGAGTTGGCACAGAATACTTTACGGAGGCTCCATTATGCGTTTTCTGCAGCACTAGCTGATAGGTTAGCTCGGGCGAGACTGCGAGACCTGGAGAACTTGCTATTCCTAATTTAAACTGTTCTTTCTAGCAGGAGACTGACTCGCAAAGGTCCTACTGCCCAAAGGCATCATCCAGTAAGTTCCGGGGCCAGGGTTGGATGCGTAAGTGCCATCAGCAAGTTGCCTGCCTGTGTGGCATGAATGGACAGGTCCCAGGACAGTGTTCCCTCCAGGAACACTCTTGCTCTGGCTTTCAACTAATGCCAGGAAGTCTACCATTAATTCATTTTGTTCAAATGTATGCGGAAAGGAGGGAAAGGTATTTTACAATGCAACTACCTCTAAGGAGGATAACAGTTTAAGCCACCTCTCAGATAGAGCATGCTGCTTCCTGGTGTGAAGAAGGGAAATCCCACGATCTCTGCAGTCCCTGGGTGAGAAGCAGAGGTAAACTTCCTTACAGTCTCACCTAGGGCTGATCACGTGAATAGCCTTCTGCAAGAGATGTACAGGAGGCCAGTAAATAAAGATTAGAAGCAATTTAATTGGTTCTAAGTTAATGTCCTTTTTCATTGGGTCTCATGTAAGCGTCTGGGAGTTACGGTTGCTACCTTAAAGTATTTATAAAGTTCTTTCCCAGGAGAAAGGTCTTTTGGGCAGGCAGCGAGTGGGTCTGTGAATTATTTCTCCATGGTGGGTACAGTGTGAGGATGAAGGAACAGGTTCAACTGTAAAGAATCTAGTGCTCTTTCCTCAAAGAGAAGGAATTCTCATTTTTCAGCAAGGTAATTTCGGACAGCCGTGACTTGCTCTTTTAGACTTCAGATTTGGTAGAACCTCTGTTCTTGGGAGGTTCTTATCCTCTCTCCTACCCCCTCAGTTTAAAGACAAGTTCAATAGACTGCTCAACCCATTTGTGTCAAAGTCAGGAGGCTAGAATCCAGGTCTTGAGATCCTTAGTTCACTATGGGCCTGCCTGCAAATTTTCCCTTTTCCTCTTAATGTTTTGTTTTGTTTTGAGACAGGGTCTTACTCTGTTGCCCAGGCTGGAGTCCAGTGGCACAATCATGGCACACTGCAGACTTGACCTCTCAGGCTCAAGTGATCGTCCCAACTCAGCCCCCCAAGTAGCTGGGACCACAGGCATGTGCCATCATGCCCAGATAATTGTTTTTTTATTACTTTTTGTAGAGACAGTGTCTCACTATGCTGCCCAGGCTGGTCCCAAACTCCTGGCCTCAAGGGATCCTCCCACCTTGGCTTCCCAAAGTGCTGGGATTACAGGCATAAGCTATAGTGCCCAGCCCTTTTTCTTTTTTTTAATGTTGTAATTGTTAATTGCTAACATTTTCTGAGCATCTACTATGTGCCAGATGGCACTGTAAGGGCTTTACTCATGTAATAATCTCAGTAACCCCATCAGGTCGCTATGATTATTATCCCCAACTTACAGATGCAAACAGTGAGGCACAGAGTGGTTATGTAATTTGCCCAAGGTCACAAAGATTGTGAGTGATGTAGCCAAGATGTGAACCCAGGCAGTCTGGTTCCAGAGCCCATGCTCCAAACCACTCCCCTATAATATGATGGAAACATGGTCCACTCACAGGTTTACATCTAATGACATAGAAGGGTTCACAATGAAAAAGCAAGACTGTTCCACTCCATCCATCCAACCCGCAGATTTGTTTCATATGGTAGTTACCTTCTGTATCTCTAATTAAGATGCATGTACCCTGATTTCTTTGTTTGCTTTTTAAGAGACAGGGTCTCGCTCTGTCACCAGGCTGGAGTGCACAGTGGTGTGATCACAGCTCACTGCAGCCTTGAACTCCTAAGCTCAAGTGATCCTCCCGACTCAGCCTCCTGAGTTGCTAGGACTACAGGTGTTCACCACCATTTCTGGCTTATTTTTTATTTTTGTAGAGACAGGGTCTCACTATGTTGCCCAGGCTGGTCTTGAATCCTGGCCTCAAGCAATCCTTCTGCCTTGGCCTCCCAAAGTCCTGGGAATACAGGTGTGAGCCACTGTACCAGCATACCATTTCTTGATTGATTAATTTTAGATATTATCTGTTGGTTTCCTTTAATGTTTCATGAGGATTTTGCTCTCATTTGTTCCGTGCATATGCACATGGTGTTTGTGGTAACTAGCCTCCAAACGTGGCCTCCAATGGACCACACCTCCAGCACTCACTCCTACATTCAACCTGGGCTGGCCCTTTCTGTGGCTTGCCTTACAACAACAGATCGCAGCAGAGGTGACTCTGGGCCGTTTCCTTAAAAACGCCTGGCAGTTTCTGCTTCTGTGCTCTTAGGAGTCTTAAGCTGCCATGTAAGAAGCATGGCTGCCCTGCTGGGGAGCCCACATGGAAAGGCCACTTGGAGAGGAAGAGGCCCTGAGACTACATGGAGAAAGAGAGGCCCAGAAATCTCACAGTCACAGCAGAACCAGCTTTTAGGTCCCAGCTACTCCCTGACTATAGTCATGGGTAAGACCCTCAGTGAACCCAGTAGAAGAACCACCTGTCCAGCTGAGCCCGAGTTAACCCCAGAAGGCCGCAGTCTTAGATGAGGAATAATAAACTGTGGTTGTTTTAACTCACTACATTTTGGGGTGATTTGTTATGTTGCAGTGCATAACTGAAGTAGTGTTTTCCATATTATGAGATCTTTCATTGGATGCCTTTGTAACTGTCGATGATATGCTTTAATTCTGGATCTGGTTCCATCAACTTTTATTTGTGACAAAATATATATAACAAAAATGTGCCACTTGAACCATTGTTAAGTATACAGTTCAGTGGCATTATTACATTTACATTTACAGTGTTGTGCAACCATCACAACTATCTATTTCTAAAACTTTCCCATTACACCAAACAGAAATGCTGTACGTGTTAGGCAATAAACTCCCCATTTCCCTTCTCCCAGCCCCTGGTAACCTATCATCTACTTTGTCTCCATGGATTTGCCTATTCTAGATATTTTATATAAGTTAAATCATACAATATTTGTCCTTTGTGTTTGGCTTATTTCACATAGCATAATATTTTCAAGGTTCATTCATACTGTTGCACGTGTTTCAATTTCATTCCTTAGAATGGCTAAATAATATTCCACTGTATGCATATAACACATTTTGTTTATCCATTCCTCTCTTGATGGATATGTGGGTTGTTTCCACCTTTAGACCACTGTGAATAATGCTACAATGAACACTGATGTACAGTATCTGTTTGAGTCCCTGCTTTCAATTCTTTTGTGTATATATCATAGGCGTGGAATTGCTGGGTCATATGGTAATTCTATGTTTAATTTTTTTGGGAACCCACCAAACTGTTTTTGAAAGGTGCTGCACCATTTTACACTCCCACCAATAATGGAGGAGCCCAATTTCTCCACATCCTTGCCTTGTTATTTTCTGTTTTGTTTTTGTTTTTTTTTTTTTAAATTGTAGCCATCCCAGTAGGTGTGAAGTAATCTCTCCTTGAGGTTTTGATTTGCATTTCTCTATTGACTAATGATGTTAAGGATCTTTTCATGTACTTATTTGCCATTTATATACCTTCTTTGGAGAAATGTCTAATGAAATCCTTTGCTCATTTTAAAAATTAGATTGTCTTCCTGTTGTTGAGTTTTAGGCACTCTTTACATACTCTGGACATTAAACTTTTTCAGATTATATGATTTGCAATATTTTCTTCCATTCTATAGGCTATTTTTTCACCTTCTTGGTAGCATTCTTGATGCATAGGAGTTTGTAATTTTGATGAAGTCCAATTTGTCTGTTTTTTCCCCTAACTCTTAACTGTGTCTCCCAACTTCCCTTTTCATAAGACACAGATATGAGTGCTCAATATAGAATGAAAGACTGAGCCAATTAACAGCACAAATTAGAGCTGAAGGAATATGAGATATCCAGTATCTCTTACACTCTGGAAGGACTGTTTCCCTATCTCTGCCATTCTCAAGTCGGTTGTTGGTTTTCACTAAAGCAAAACCTCTACTGACAACACAATTAACCCAACTTTGAGTTATTCCCTAAACTAAAAGTAATTAGTGCGAACTGTTTTAAAAATATTCTAGAATCTTTAATTAAACTCACTCAGATTGGAAGTTTCCATTCTCTACTTGTGCAAATGCATAAGATCTGGCTAGGTGACTTACTTCTTCCACTAACCCAAAGGCAATTAACTGGTGAGTATCTCAGCACCTATTCAATTCCTGTCCAGAGGAATGACAGTACCTGAGATCCCTAGTGAAAAACTTCTCATGGAATTCGCCCTCAGACCTTCCTGGAAAAATCTTCTCATTCTTCAAAAGAACTTCCTGCCTTCTCCTATTGGATTTGTAAGAGATTTATATTGGACTGAGGGATGGTTATCAAGGCCATGTATGCATATCCTGATTGGCAAACCATCCTTTATGTAATCGGTGACAACTCTTTATAACATGGATGTTAGCAAACAAGGTAAATGGAGAACTCAATACTGTGTGGAAGGATGCTACTATGAATGAATGAATTTTCCCAGTGTGCAGTGGTAGTTCAAGGGACTTGGTCTGATCTGTATAACCTAATTTGTGTGACAAGAAACTTGCCATAATGATGTTTTCCTTTCATAACAACCTTTCCTTGGGCATTTCTGACAGGTGATTCTCATTTCCCCCCTATCGAAAACATTTAATTCACTGCCGTATTTGGAATATCTGTTTATTTGTGGGGCATTTAAAATACGAAATATCTCATAATTGTTTTTGTCACTACCATCAAGAAGGAAGTGTGGCTTGGTAGAAAACATTAAAAGAGTGTTTTGAATGATCAGCTCAGTAGAAACATACTGAAGAAAACTGTACTTGCAAAAGCTAGTTAAGCATGCCATTAAGACAATTATATGAACTTAGTTCCAACCAGATAATGATATTTTGCAGAATTGCTTATAATCTGAAAACCTGGAAGCAAAATCCATCACTGAAGGAATGATACTAAATTACAGTATATGGACTTCTCTGAAAGAATTAAATAGATTGATATGTTCTAACATGGAAACACTTCTAAACATAAGGCATATTATTGAGTAAAAATGCTATGTGGGTATTGATTTGTATGGCATAATAACCACTTACGTAAAACGAATAAGGAAAACATATATTTGTCGTTGGATACATGTATGTCTGTAAATGCACAGAAGAATATTTGGAAGGGCAAGAAGGTCTACGTTTGGAAGCAGTGGTCAAAAGACTTTACTCTTATCTATAAAGTTTTAATTTTTACAAAGTGAATGTATTGTGCATTACTTATACAGTTAAAATTGATAAAGATGCTAAAAATTGTGGTGACTAGAACTAAATACCTTAGCTGGGGACATGAATCAGCTGTTAAAGATTACAACTGCCTTCAATTCTCATTTCCTTTCTAATAAACAAAATTCTGGGAACTTAGCAAGAAGCAAATCCTTGGCTTGGTCAATACAGGGCTTTGAAGTCAACTAGGTGAAACAATTCCTTTGCATCTTGTTTTTGTAATTTTCTTTTTCTTTTTCGAGACAGGGTCCCACTCTGTTTCCCAGGCTGGAGTGCAGTGGCGTGATCATAGCTCACTGTGAACTCCAGGGCTCAAGCAATCCTCCTGCCTCAGCCTCCTGAGTAGCTGGGACTACAGGAGTATGCCACCACGTCCAGCTAATTTTTAAATTTTTTGTAGAGATGGGGTCTTGCTATGTTTTCCAGGCTGGTCTCGAACTTGTTGGTTCAGTGATGTTTCCTCTCTGGCCTCCCAAAATGCTGGGATTACAGGTGTGAGCCACTGTGCTCGGCCTCCTTTGCATCTTGAGGGAGAATGTACAACATTCCTTGCCATTGTAGCAAAGGCAGGGTTGTCTGAGGATTGGAGTAGAAAAAGGGAGTTCTTTTGATTGTCTATCTCACCTTCCCCAAACTTCTGCCATCCCAATAAAACTGAAGCCTTGCAAGGGGAAGACTGAAGATAAAGGACCATTTACTAGACTTATTTTAAACATCTAAGCTTTAGAAGACTTTTTCCTATCTACATCCCTGTTAAGAAAAGTGTCAAAGCAACAAAGATGCAAAGTGGAAACAGATGTTTTTCTAGAAACCAAAAATGCTTTCAGGAATGGTTTTAGGTGTTCACGCTTGTTTTCTAAGTAACTGTACCAACCAAATTCTCTTGTCCACTATTCCAGCCCCTGGCATGTTCCTTGCACCCTGCTGGGCACACATGCTCAAGCAGGGCCTGGTCATGGCAGCCTAAGTTCCTGGCAAGCCCTGAAGACAGGGGAAGGCCTGGGGCTTTCAGTTTCAACTCAGCTACAGAGCACCCAGCACAAGAAGCCCAAGGAAGGCCAAGAGAAAGCAATGGCATGTCATTCTCTGACTGAGTTTGCTTTTTCCTTTTAGGGGCCGGCAGCCCACTGAACTCCTTTGGGACGTGGAGGGTCTTGGGAATACAAGCTCTCCCCATTCAGTTCACGACCCCTCCCCTAAGTGTTTGCTTTTAGGCACCTCAGTTGCTAAAGGCATTTAACTTTAATTCCATTTGACTTCAATTGTGTCCAAATTACTGTAAAAAGGAAGAAGACAACAAGCTCTAAATTGAAGAGAGACAGAAAATCATTGAGAATCCTGCCTTTATGAATATTTGATGAAGAAAGGTTAGATCCATAGCTGGTAAATTATAAGAAATTATGTCCATCATGTGACTCTGTCAGCAAAGGTTAATACAAATGGGTTGGGACTTAGTTGGGATGACAATGCAGATTTAAAAAGACTTGTCCTGTCCTCACTGCAATTAGTTTTTCTCCTATTATTAGTGTAATAGAGTTGATCATTAGGATTATGGCAACAGAACAACTGCTCAGTGAAATCATTTTGTTTTTCAGACTATCATTGCATTTTCACCATAAATTCCTCATCTCTGCTAATCTTGTCCTTAATTGTGTGGTTGCTGTGGGCAGGATCCAATTATTAACTCTTTTGATCCTACAGTGCCCTTGCCAGCAAGTATGCTGATTATATGCAGACGGAATGGGCAATCCTGTGTTTTTCTGTGGCTGGATCCATGGGTCTTGTGGTTCATTTAGCACGAGCAGAAAAATGGTTATTTTTGTTCCAATAACAGCTTCAGTCAGGTGTGAAATTTTATATAATTGTGTTATAGGATTTTGCCCAGGTTAAGGGGCTTTGTGGGGCTTCCATCATGAACCTCATTTCTCAGGTATTTATGATTTGTTTTCCACTTTAAAAAAATCTGAATTAGGCTCAATGTGCTCTGCCTGGAGGCCTTATTGTTGTTATTTTGCAAAGGGGATTACAGTAGTCCTCCTGCTTCTTGGTAGTGGGGAATGTAATTGAAGTCAAGCATAGTAAGCTGGGATGTAGAAGAAATGGCACGGCGGACCCCAAAAGCTGAAGGCATCATTTGTTTAAGTGGCCTTTGGATGTGCAAGGGTGTCTTTAGACCCCTTCAACAAGGCTGAAGAGCTTGGAGACTGAAGCCAGAGAGAGAGTGGGGTGAATAACCAACAACTACAGAGAGACGAGTCGGAGGTTATGTAGGTTTCTTGCTATTCCAGACCAAGCTCTAAACAAACAATTTGCAAACAAACTTCAATGCTTATTTGTCATCACTATGTTTATATATCATCTCTATGCTCCTTACTTAGAGAAAATTCCACTGCCTTGGCCTAAGGTCACCTTTTCTTTTGGTATCTACACATTATGAATTATATATCCTTCATGAAGTTGCTATATACTTTAAAAATGAGGGACATGGCTGATGGAATGTTTAAAGATGGTATAAGACAAGGAGAAAGGCAAATATGATTTTGGCCATGGAGGGCATGTGAAGGAGGGAAAGATCTAGATAATGGAATGCACTCATAATAACTTAAAAAATAAAAATCTAAAAACGTACAGGTAAACCATGCTAATAAATCAAGAGACCCTACGGGCCCAATGCAGAAGACAAAGTGTTTTTCCAAAATCTAAAGGAAGGCTGGAAAAACTGGATAACTATAGAAAATTTGTCTTGGGAAGGGTTAAATGTCACAGCCAAAAGAATAATTGGAATTGTCATGCCTGTAGCAATCTCGCTGTAGAAGCAGTGTCTTAGCAAGGTCCACTGAGAGTTCTTTCCAACAGCAGTATACACTCTGCCCATACTTATCGTCCTCCAAAAGTAGGAAATTTAACACATCAGGGAGCCTGCTGGATTATCAGATCAAATAATCAATAGTGTTGACAATATTTCCACCTAAAAGCATTGGGGAGCAGTAAGTAAGGCACCAAAGCAGACAGGATCTTTGCCAATACATTACCTTGGACCTTTGACTTCTGCCAAGGGCCCAAGAGGCACATGACTTTTCTTCCCAAGACCTGGGATTTTCTGCCTAAGCGATTTTGACCTCCTTGAGTTGAGTCAATTGCATCCTTCATCAGGAATGGGTACAGAGGACATATGCAAATGGCACAGACCCAGTCTCCCAGGCATCTGAAGCAGCTTGGTGGGTCATGCCATTACCCTCTCTCAGCAGCCCTCCCCGCCCGGCCTCTGTAAATCTCAGCTGTGTGTGTGCAGCATCACAGGACTCAGTGGGATACAAATGGCTTCTCCGTGTATCTAGATTGCTCCTGAGACTTGAGCCACCTGAAGAGTTCTGTCCCCTCTGTGTGACCTACACCTGGTGGCTCTGAAAAGACATTTTGGCCACTCTCAACTCACTGAATTTAATGCTTCAGGAAGCAACAAGATTTCATCACTGAAGATGAAGCTAACGCAGAGAGACAAAGAAAATACACTGTGTAAGTCCCCATGTCTGTAAAAGGGCATCTGAGGCAATACAGAACCTAACTCATCCAATCCACACCAAAACATGCTCTGTGGAATCTAACTGTCTCCCCCAAACTGCTCCTTCTGGTATAGCAATCTGTATGTAGGCCAGCCCCCAAATATCAGGATGAACTCCATCTCTAGAAACACATTTGTCCTTGGAAAAGACTAGAACAGGACTGTCAAAGGAAGGGGAGTAACATTTGTCAAGTACCTGCTACTTTGTTTTATCTCATTTAATTCTCTTTACATAATCATTTAATGTTTACTAATGAGGAAACTGAAGCTCAGAGGGGTTAAATAACACGTTCAAGGACAGAGAGCCAGTACAGGTTGAATATCCCTTCTCTGAAATGCTTGGGACAAGAAGAGTTTCAGACTTCAGACTTTTTCAGATTTTGGAATATTTGCATTATACTCACTGGCTGAGCATCACTAATCCAAAATTCAAAATCTGAAATGCTCCAGTGGGCATGTCCTTTCAGCATCATGTTGGTGCTCAAAAAGTTTTGGATTTTGGAGCATTTCAGATTTCAGATTTCGGATTAGGGATGCTTAACCTGTACATGGAAAGGCTGGGATTCAAATCCAGGCCTGCCAGCCTCCAAAAGCACTACCCCAAACTCTTTGTACCACCCAATGTTGCCTTGCTTCCACCAGAGGAACAAAAGATAGCTTAGTAAAGGCAAACAGACAAAACGCCAGCCCCCCCAAACTTTCCGAAATCCCAGAGAATAAGATGGCTGGGCAGTGATGCACTTTGGAAGGATGCTGGTGTTGGTGTTGGTCTGTTCTCAAATAGGCTCCATAATGGCAGTAGGGAGGGCGGTGCCGTGTGTAAAAATGGGACTCGAGGCAAAGTGCAGAACTTCTTTGGAAATGGATCCATCGTAGCTCACATCAGTCACTGGGCTCTCTAACCATGACAAAGCCAAGGTTTTCTAAAACTGGCATATTATTGTAGTCTGCCTGGCTGTGCTGTAACTATTTCAAGGACTATTAAATTAAACCCTGGAGACAGTTTCCCTTAAGATAAAGAGCATGCTTTTTATTGTGTCATCAAAGGAGACCAAAAAACCTGAAGCTTTCAGCTTTAAAGACAACATAATGAGATCAGAGATTTTGCTTGCAAAGAAATTAACTTTCGGTTAATTAATGAAAGTAACCTTAAACAGCGGGCGTGTTGCCAACAACCAGGACACTATAATAAAATGGGGGGAGGTGAGGAGATAATGGGCTGCTTTCAAGGGGCCAGGGCTCAGCAGCCCAGAAAAGAAATTCGATGAGGATGCTGCTTGTAAATTTGATCTCAAATTCTTAAGATGAACAAATAATAGTCTTATCTGTAATAAAGTCTGCTACAAATGCTTGCTTTTCCCCCATAATTTTCTGTTCAATTTAGATAGAAGATTTAATTAGATGTTGGTGAAACACCAGTTATTTAATAAAACCCTTAATAAAAATCTAATCTATGGTACATAGAAACCACTGTAACATAATCACAATGAAAAAAATACATTTTAGAGTATTTACTTTTTACAATTAAGAAAATACGTATCTGTGACATGTTCTGCTTTCTACTCAAGATGAGAGCTTGGAAAAATCCAAAGGTAATTTTTTAAAAGCCCCTAAATTGTAACCCTTTTCTCTTCTCATAAAGTTTGTTTTTAAAGAGTTTCTTCTGAAGCAGCATGGCGGGTCAGTTGCAACCAAAAGCAGTCCTTGAACCTGGATGAACGGAATGAAGAATGATCTCTCCTATCTCAAAGTTTTTAAATTAAAGTTTGCTTACCACGAAAACTGACTTTAAGGATTCTTAAAATTGTATGAGAAGCAATATGAGGCCCTACATCTGTTTAACCTTACTGCAATTCTACCATCTAGGCTATCAGCAAACCCTGAGGTGGAAGCAGGACTCTCCTGTAAGTCTATGAGAGTACATAAGTTATAAAAGTCATGGAGCATGCGTGGCCCATAACACATATGAAAACAATGTTAAGGACAATTTGAGTAACTCCCTAATCCTCTAATACCTTAACCAAAGGCAGATTTCTGGACTGAACACCCCAAGCCCCGGGCTGCACTTGACATGCATTTCTTAGAGGTTATGTTTTCGACATATTATCAAACTTTGGTATTGGTGGGAACGTTTGTTTCCACGGGAAGTTGCTCCTAAGTTCTCAGCTTCTGGAGCAAGAATCAAGTGGAATTGGGATCCAAACTGTTTGAAACATCTGGTGGTCTGCTTTCTACAGGTTTATTGGAGGGAATTGGAAAGTTTGGAGAGAGTGACACCACTCTCATTTCAACAGTTCAAATAGAATTTCACAAAAGCCATGTCCCTTTACTTGACGTCATATAGTTCTCATAACGTCTTCATGAATATTTAAGTAGAAGAATCTGACTGAAGTAATTTTTCAGATAAACAGGATATGGGGCAGAGTTTAACTAAGGGAGAAGAATTATTGCCCCCTGTCTGAAGGGGCAGGTAGATGCTGAGGAAAATCAGGCCGTATCTCTGCTCTGTCCCCAGTGACCTGGCACCAGAACTGAAGTGCCTATTGAACGAACTCACTTACGTCCTTGGCCAGAGCCATGTGACATCTCTGTTCTGTTATGATTTGAGAAGGCCACTGTTTAATGCATCTGGATATTATGATCATCCAGATTTAATCATCAGAATGGGGTTCTAGTGGCTTCCACTGTATATAAATTTAAATAATGGCCCATCCTCTCCTGAAGGAAGGAAAGTCCGTAGACTCTGCCCATCTGTTCGGTGAGGCTGTTCATTTTGAATTTCTGATTAGGTGCCTCCTACTATTCCTACACATGCCCTATCTCCAAACAATGCCATAGTGTTTGGGGGCGTTTAGTAATTTACATACAGTGCTTGTTATTTTTGCTTCAAATCTGATTCCTCTTTGGCTATTGACACAAGGGTTTAGGGTGGACTGAACATGGCCAGTGTCTATTTAGATACACTGTGTATAAGTGGAAGACAGTGGGAGACTCTGGGGCCACACAGGCACTCTGGGGCCACACAGCCACTCAAGAATGTGTCCTGATTGGGTGTCAGGCTGGATTTCATATCTGTGAGTGTAATGCCAATACCTGCATGGCTAGTTTAGCTAACCACATAAGCCCAAGAAAAACTGGGGACCTGCCACAGGGTTGCTGGAAAATGGAATTAGGACACAGTGAGAAACTATCTGAAATAATATCTAATTGCCTTCTTTGCAAAGGGGGTTGGGCTGTAACCATAAGCCCCTGTTCTCATATCACTTTCTCATATCACTGCTCTGACTCTGTCAGTTACCTCTTCTCTCTCCCCTCTACAAGTTGGCTTCTTTGTACCCTTGCCATACCTGGGGACAAGAGACACATTCTTTTGTTGAAAAAAAATGTTGATGCGATTCCAGGTCTGAAAAGCAAAAGGGGGGAAAAATCCCAACTCTTTTTTTGGTATAAAGCACAGAGGCAGCCTCTGAAGCTTTCTTAAATATTAACATTATAATTAGGAGACATGGCGTTTTGCTTCGCTTGTGAGTTTCACACAACATCCTGCCTTAACAGGATCTTTTGGAGCTTGTGACGCCTCCAAGCACGAGCTGTTCTTCCAGAGGGATGTTGACCTTTGTGGTCTATTAAGCAAGCAATGCATAAGTCAAAGTATACTCTTCCAGGAGCAGAATACTGACGCAAATGCTTCAGGCCAAACTGCACATGAGTCAGTCCCTTTTCCCATGAGTTTTGTTAAAGAGAATTCTTCATAACAGGACAACAGTAACGACAAACTCTGGTGTTGAAATAATTACTGATCAGGTAACAAAAACCACCTAACAAGCCCGTTCATCTTTGCTGAGGAAGCTGCCAAGACTCTTGGGTGACGGGTCCTTTGGCCTGAAATTCAAGGCCACCCCGCCTGTGGTTCCTCAGTTTAGCTAACAGAGTCCCCTAACCATCGGCAATTTAGGCTCAGTTCAAGAGAGGCTTTGAGTGAAGTCCTGACTGTACAACTGAACGTGGGAAAATTACAAAACTTAGCTAAGTTTCTTTATCTGTAAATGCAGACACAAGTAACCATTTCATAGAGCTACTGTGAGGACTCAATGAGGTCGTGAATGCAAAATGTATAGCACAATGCCTGGCACTCAGTAACTAGCCCAATGACAACTATTATTATTAGTAGAATATTTTCTGAGGAGCTTGGTGTCTGCAAGCTGTGACTGTTGTTGTGATAGTCATTCTGTTACTGTCTGTAATATTCAGGAATGCTTCTACTCTTCTTTGTTTTTTTTAGAGACAGGGACTTGCTTTGTTACCCAGGCTGGTCTTGAATGCCTGGCCTCAAGCAATCCTCCTGTTTCAGCCTCCCAAAGCGCTGGGATTACAGACGTGAGCCACCATGCCTGGCCTACTCTTCTTATGATTATTAAACCTCTCTAATAGCCTTAAGCATGAAAACTATCTTATGATTGGTCTGGAGAGCTACCAACAGATTCAACTGGAACAGGTTAAGGCTCTGGCTCAGAGGAGACAAAATGGTGGCTCAGGGGCTACATTTAACCTACAGATATTTATTTTGGCCTAAATAGTAATGACTCTTGTAACATTAAAAAATGTGAATTAGTTCCTAAAAAGAAGAGAAAAATAAATAGAGACCTTAATAAAAAGTCCAGATTTTTGACTCTGCTTGAAAAATGGGAAGATCTGCTTATCTGGGCCAATACTCTGCCATGACAATAACTGGCCAGAGACGAGTCGCAACTGCCTCCTTAGATAGGACGTACACGCTCCAGTTTGAAACTAGTCCAAACTCTCTCTGTGTGGCCTGCTTCGTTCCTATTTATCACCAGGCTCTGCTCAGTCTATTGGGCTGTAACAGAGCCAGCCCATTTAGTGTGGCCTCTTACCCCGTGGGTTGCCTCTCTATTGCACTTCCCTGCAGTTTTAGTTCGGGGCCTTGGAGCTGCTTTACCATAGTCTCATGCATTTCCCAATCCCGCAGCAATTACTTGGGTAGCATCTATGTGTTTTTCTTGTAGTGACTGCCATCAACAATAAGTCTGTTCGTCGTTTGTTTCTATTCCCTAACTCTAGTAAAATTTACTTATGTATTTTCTTCTGTGGCTTCAGCCCTGGCTTCACTTTGAGGCCAGTTCAGACCCAGAAAGTGTAGGAAGATGCCAGTTCATAAAGCTCAGAATCAAGCTTCATTCTTGGTTTGGCCATCCTGTGCTTATATTACCTTATTACCACTGATTATGTCAGCAGGCACTGAACTCACCAGATCTTCATAAATACTACCCCATCTCTAAGGGCGTACCTAGCATATCTGACAGTTGAAGCAGATTTTTTTTTACCTATCTGTCTTTTATAACAAATTATTCCCAATAACTGTCACATAATAATCAGTAATAATGTTTTCTAAAATTTATTATTTAGTTTTAACAATCAAATTAATTGTTAAAAAACAATTTTCTAACTATTGAAAAATAAATTTCAACTTAAAAACATTATTAAAATTCAGCTAGATATTTTATGTAGAGCACCAACATGTTCATTTACCAAATGAAAATATTACACTGACTAGTTTATAAACTATTCCTCTGTTTTAGATTTTTTTTAATTTTTAAATTTTATTTTTTGTATTTTTAGTAGAGACAGGGTTTTGCCACATTGCTGAGGCTAGTCTCAAACTTCTGGCCTCAAGTGACCCACCAGGCGTGAACCACCATACCTGGCCTTTCTGTTTTAGAGTTGAAACAAAAAGAAAAACTTCAAGTGGTCACATGGTAGGAAAGAGCTGAAATACCCCAAATGCTGTTTCTTCATCTTAATCACTATTGATTTTGAATCTACTGTTCAGATGCAGAAAGATGCGGCACTACAGTCACTGGAGACACAAACTCTATCTGAAGTGCACTCAAACAGTCCAAATGGTAATGAATTGACTCCAGAAACAAGCATGTGTAGCTGACTGTGTGTGGTCAGCAGCCAACTGTGTAACTGAGAACTCTGCATCCATGAAGAACACAGTGTTTAGTAAGGGATATGTTGCTAAAATGTGCTAATTTGAAGTGTGTGTGTGCAAATATATATTTATAATTTATGTATATTATAAATATTATATTTATCATTTTACTAATATATATTTAGAATATTATATATAATTATATACTATTTTGCTAAATAATATATATATTTACACACACACACTTCAAATTAGCACATTTTAGTAACATATCCTTTACTAAAGTTTATAAGTTTACATATACATATATGTGTATTTGTATATGTAAACTTTAGAAGTAACTTTGAACACTGTTTAGAAGTTAGACCAACAGAAGATTTTGTTAGGAAGGATTATTACATTGATCACAACTGATGGTGAAAGGGGATAATAAAAAGCAGACTGACTCTTAGTTTTATTATTGTTTGGAAGTTTTTCGACAGACAGTGCACCCCCTTGTCACCAGCATGGATGGGGTTGGGGCCAGGGAGCTAAAATGGACTGCCCCCACTGCCCCATCCTTGGTATGTCACTCTCTTAAGGGCCCACCTCTTAACCAGATTTCTGCTTTTTATGGTTAAGTCATTCTGGTCCGGGTTCCTGACCCCTTTTGAGTCTCTGATCTTCTCTTCCCAAATCCACTAATCTGGATTCTTGATCCAACTGCCTGCCATTCTGGCCTCCAGGCCTTGCCTGCCTCTTCCTTCTGACTCAGCTCCCCACCCTGACCTGCCCCCGTGCCATCTGCTTTTTTCAGCTCACCATTCTTTCCTCTCTGCATTTGATGATTTCTCTGAACATGAACACTTGCCTGCCTGACTGAGGGGACTCAGGAAGCTTCCTTTCCTGTCTAGCTGAACTTTTGGCACAAACTTCACATTGTCCTACTGCTGCCTATGTCTTACAGTGGCAATCATATGATAAACGTCATTTTGATGTTAGTAGCTTGGTGGGGGAGGTGGCTTCAGGATGACTACTGAGACTTTACTGTGACTCACAGGTGATGTCAGAGAAAAACTGCTCCAGGGGCACGGATGTGTTACAAACGACAGCCAAGCCTCACCAACACCAGCTAAAAAAGAACCATGCAGGTACTGGGCTTGGTCTGGGGCTTAATTCTTCACCTGACTCCACACGGCGTTTACTGGGCCCCCAAAGGCCGCTTTGGCATCTGTGATGTCCATTTCCTAGGACAGTATATTGCCTGACAGAATTTATGGTCTTTGGTTCTGAGCTGTCAATAAAATCACATGGCCACGTGAGGGCTTTCTCCAGTACAATCTAATATAGAATGCTTATCTTATTCAGGCACAACATCAGCTTTTCATATCCCACTAAATCTGCGAATCAATCCATGATTTTTAAGATTTCTTTGAGGGCAGTCTTAGCCTGGAGTTCCTTTATATATAATGATGATTATGATACAATAATGATGCTCCTTACCTCGGTCAGTTAATCACGTATGTCAAATAATCACGTATGTCAAATAATCACATAGGCCGATTAACTGAAGTTGTTTTCCTCAGCTTTTGCTTAAAATTTTGACCCATAATATAAGACATAAGAGCTTTCAAAAAGAGTGGTGGTTATGCCTCATCATTTGGGAAAAGCAAGCCAGAGGTTCAATATTTAATTTGAAATCCTAAGCATCCATTATTAACACAGATGCCTTTACTCATCTGCAGTAAGGAGTAATTACCCTGGCCTTTCATGCCTTTTCAAATGAAATAATAAGGGACGTATTTAAGGTGTGGCTTTGATAGACTAAGATAATGATTATATCCTGTTTATTTAAGTCCCTAAAATCTGACAAAATATCAGCATCCGATCACGTATGCTGCTTACACCCACATAATTTATATGTACATAATATATACACATATAGCATATATGTATACACATATATATGCATATACACACAAACACATATGTGTACATAAAACGCAAAGGACACTCTGACTGTCACAGACAGTTTCAACGGGGGTATATATCAGTGTGTTTAAAGAACAGCATGCAAATGATTTCCTGCTATTCTTCTCCCTGTATACTTGCTTTGTGGAACTCAAATGTTGCCCATTTCTGCATAGCTATTATGTTTCTAGGGTGCTGCTCTGAAAAAGTGACTCCTTTATTCGCAAGAAGAGGAGAAAGGCAGGTTAACCATCTATTGACTCCTCAGTCCTACTGCTGGCATAAAGCTCTGGCTTTGCTTAATTTCCTCTTTTTAGTTACCTAACAAACATACATCACCAGGAGGTGCAGGTAAAGATCGAAAGATTAAGTTTTGTCACTCAAATGATAATTAAAAAGAGTATTTTAAACACACTATAAATATACACAAGCCACCATAAAATCATCAAAACCCTGCCAGAGCTCACCACCTCTAGAGTATATAGATTATCAGGAAGAGGGATATTGATGTTAAGTCCTGCTTGTCTTGGAGGATTGTCATTTACCATCCCAAGCCCTGCACTCAGCCAGCCACCTGAGCTAGGGGAAGATGGGGAATCCGGCCTCACATATTCTAGTGACAGATTCATGGGATTTGGGACAAGCATTTTAATATGCATTTAATTGTGATCCTTTCTACTCAACTCTAAGATTCCTTAAAATATATTATTCTAAGAACTATAAATAAAAACAACAAGCATCAAGACTCTGTTGTCCTGCTTAAAAAAATAATTTCACATACAGTAAAGATTTAGTAAAACAGATTAATTTCATTGAAAAATTTCATTTATAGCATGTCACAAGAAGACACATGAGTCCATGTATATTAGAAGCACGCAGTAACATCACCTTTCATAAAAAGAAAAGCTTGTCATCACAATCTTATTAGGATGTCATGCATTGTTAAACTGGTAAAATATTTCTGTATACTCCAATTAGTGCAACCATTTACTGGCACAGACATTACAGAGAAAACTATCATCTTTTAAAAAAGTCCTTTCCACCGGGAACTAATCCTTTGTTTGACAATTCAGAGAATGTTATTTAGAGATTTTAATTGCTCAGTTGATCTGTGGCTGGATCTCAATAATCAAAACAATAAAATTGTTGGTTTTCTTTTTTCTTGACAACTGTAATAAAATGCTGGTAGCGTCCTGGGACAGTTAACGAGAGCTGGATTGACACTGTCAGATTCTTTTTCATATATCTTTTTTATCAGAGGCGAACAAACCATTTTTAAAAGTAAAAAGTACGTTAATAATATTGCCATTACCAACAGATATTCCAAGTATAACTTAATGTCTACATGAAAAATCCAATCTAATGATCTCTAACAATCTAATCTGATCATCTATGAAAAAGGGCCACAATTCTTAAAAAGAAAAAAAAATTTGAATCAATTAGAAAAAGCCAAACGTTCCCCCAAAATGGGAAAATGACATGAACAAGTATTTCACAAGCGAAGAAATAGAAATAGCCATTAAATATAAGAAAATACTGCTACCTCATTCATTATCAAAAGAATGCAAATTAAATCAAAGAGATACTGTCCGGTTTTCCAAACTATCAAACTAAAACAGTTTGATAGTTTTACACACACGCGCACGCATGCACACACACACACACACACTCTTTCCAGTTCTGGTTAAAGCTACAGAAAAACAGGTATGCCCACTGGCTACTTGGGGAGCCTATATAACTTGTTCCACTTTTTGGAAGAACATTTTGCAGTATGTGTTAGAGCCTTAAAAATGTGTGAATCCTTGGCTCGGTAATTCAATTTCTAGGAATCTATCCTTAGGTGATAAAGATTCACACAAAATTTTTAGACAAGGATATTCATCCCAGCATTTTATATGATAGGGGAAAAAATAGGAAACAACCTAAATGTCTAATGATGGGGGGAAAGCTAAATAAATTATGGCATATCCATACAAGGGAATTCTAGTTTCCCTTAATAATCATGTTCCCAAGGAATATTTAAAGATAAGAAAAACTGCTCATGACATACTAAGTGAAAAGAGGCAAGTTGTAAAATATTATGATCCTAATATTGCTTTAAAAAGTGTATATACAAGTATATATGCATTCAAAACAGACTGGGAGGCAACAGGCTCAAATATTCCTAGTGGTACCCAAGGTGGTAGGCTTACAGGAGACTTTTCCTTTCTGTTTTATACTTCTCTGAATTTTCAAAACATGTCTTTAATGAAGACAGATTACATGCTAATTTAAAACATGTTAATTGAAAAAGCAAACCCAGAAATATTTAGCCTCAAAATTATTTCCTAAAAGTTTCTAAATCACTTGGCTTAGGAAAAGTACACTTAGATCTAAGTAAATTTCTGCTTTTTTTTGGAGAAGAGTTTGGGGATATCTTCATGACGTCAGATTTCACAGAAATATTGAAATAAGCATTAAAAAAACAGTTTTCCAGGGTAGAGCTAGCAGGCAGGATGATCAGCCAAGGCCTGATAAAACGGTTCACTGTACAATGTTAACTCACAGGACAGACTATAAGACACCCAAAACATAATATTTAGTGCCAAGGGAAATCAAGCCCTTAGGTTTGGTGCAAACAATTGGTTATTAACAACTGCTGATAGAAGAAACACAAATCAGCCCTGAATTTGCACTCAATTTTGATTTTAATATTCTATAGATGGGAGTCTATACATGAGTATTCTATAAATTTTCATTCTTTAAATTTATAGAATGAAAATTCTGTACATGAGTATTCTATAAATACTCATATTAGAAAGAAGAGTTCCTGGGCTGGGTGCAATGCACATGCTTGTAATCCCAACACTTTGGGAGGCTGAGGTGGGAGGAGAGCTTGAGGCTAGGAGTTTGAGACCAACACAGTGAGACTGTCTCTATCCTCCCTCAAAAAAAAAAAGCGGAGAGAGTGAGAGAGAGAGAAGAGAGAGAACTCCTCCCAGTAACCACCAGCTTTCCTAATCCCAAATTACACATAGGGGGATGTGGGACTTTCTGCCTTCCTTTCTTGGGGACTATTTAAAAAAAGCCACTGACTTTAACTCAGGGCCACACACATTCCTGAAAACCCACGCCAGGCCTGATCCTGAAGATGAAGACCATTATAAACTTGCTTAGGAGAGATGTTTCAAAGTCTTAGAATTTTTCACTCCAAAAGGAAAACTTAATTAATTTGCCTACTAAAGAGTCAGAGAAGAGAGACTTCAGATTCTCTGAACTTAATCTGCCTCCTGCCTTGGACCCTTACTTCTACATTTTCTCTTTCCTGTTGGATTCCATTTGGGAAGAAAGGTGTCCCACCCCTTGGGAAGGCCATTTTCTTGAGTCTACTTGAAGGATGGGGAGGCAGAGAATGCTTGAATAGGGACGCAACAGGACACGTAGGAGAGGAAGAAAGGTGAATTTTTGGTGGATCAACAATTATTGGTTTATTGATTGAGAACCTACTATGTGCCTAGTGTTTTACCTCACTTGATTTCGCATATCCCAGAATACCCAACTACAGCCTTATAAAGTCCTTCTCTCTTTAAACTCCAGCCAGAATAATTCTTTGTAACTGTCAACGTTAAGGAATATTGCAAAACATGAAGTTTTAGAACTAGTCCAGTCACAGGTTTCTTCATTTTTAATAGCAGGGGATGATTTAGATGTATGTCCAGTGGCAGATGGCAAAAACAAGGGCCAGCCCTTCTTTCTGACCGAGTCAGAGGGAAGGTCCTTCCAAAATGGAAGCCCCCTGTGGTACTTCCTAGTTAGCCAGCCTAGTGAGGAGGCTGATAGGATGGGGGACAGTGTGAGGATGGGGCGGGGCACAAAACTATAGCCTGGGGAAAGGAACACGAACAGTCAGCCTCTGAATCATGCCTTGCACCTAGATTTCAGAGTCTGCTTTTATTTCAAAGCTCAAGATTTTCAAATTCAGATGCACAGCAGAATCCTTCCCCTCCCCCAGCTCAAGACTGCCAGTAGCCCCGTACATACTGTTAGCTAAGTGGCTGCAGTATAAATAACTGGAAGGAATGCTTTATGCTTGGCCACCCCTCCAGCAGGAGACAACTGGCTTTCCCTGTGGTGTTCAGTGAGCCACCGCTGATGCCTCATTAGAACGCGAGACACTCCTGCCAGCCCTGGGCGCTGGCTGCTGGCTGCCTGTGGTCTGCATCTGTAGTCATGACAGACGGCTGAGGCTGTTGCCTTCCACTGAAGACCAAGTACATGATCCACTGCAGTTAATCAATAGGATAATGGAATGAATCAATAGGAAAGATTTTTAGGAGGTCTTAATTAAAGAAACACTTGCAGATACAAATGATGTCTTCAATCTATTGATAGTGCCAAGGTGAAGGGTTAAACACAAACAAAACCATCAACTTTATTTTGCCGGCATGCCTTCCACAAGAGAACAGCCCAGCAGCCTCCTGGCCCTGGGGTCGGCCCATTAATCAGTCCCTTGTCAATCGCACGGCCACATGGTATGGGAAAATTAGTCTATGATCAAAAATTTTAATTACTAAACAGCAACTCAAAACAACAATGAAAAATCGATGTAGATACCTTGTCTGGCCTTCCTTTGCCCCTAACGTAGGGGCGGCACCCCCTATAAAAACCGGTTCTGCAGACAAACTCCCCTACTGATGTGATGCACAGAATTAGAATAATTAAAGGAAGCCTAAATTGATGGATCCCACTTAGGCCCTGGAATTCTCCAGTGGGCCTTCTACTCAAACATGTTACATCAATATTTTTGATTCCCCAGACAGTCCTGCACTAGGCACTGGCTTAAAGAGACATCAATCTGTGATGTCAGCATTTATCTAATGAACCTTCAAAAATCAATGTCCAGGATGGCCTGTTACATGCAGGCACCCAATTTGTCCACTCTTTTAGACTTACTGGCTAAACCTACAGCCATAATAACAGTAAACGTGGGCTCAAGTGGTCAGGCGGGATGGTTACACCAGAAGAGGCTGAGATGATATAATCAGTTTCAGGCCACAGAGCTCAAATGATACAAGAACAAAACAAGGAAGCCAAGACACCCTCCTAAACGGTCCAAGGGCCTCCTAAGTCCAGAAACGCATGCCCTAAAACAGTCTACTTCTTGACCTCACTCCCCCACAAAACTCGCCTTTCCCTCAAACCGTTCCCATCCCCTTTACCGCTGCCTGACAGGATTTTGGTCCCACTCCTGACAGCTATGGTAATTCTCTGCTTTTTGGGTTACTCAACTGGGACTGCCATTTAGCTCGACTCAACAGGAGGCCTGTGCTAAGTTCTTTTCTTGTTAGTGTTTATGCTCAACTCATCCTCACCCTTCTGTTAACAGGACTCCTTGACACTGATATCTTGACACCCTAACAGGCAGAAGAGAGGGCCTAAGTTTGTTTCACTTCTCTTTTCCTCTTTAAAATAAATTGGCCTGTACTGGCTGCCACGAGGCTGAGCTATTTCAAATGCATAACTTGGGGTGACAGCTATGCCATTCCCAATGCCAGTATTTGGCCTGCCTTACAATCTCTGCTTTTGTTCACTGCAGGTCTATCTCTCTCTCTTGACCAAAAGAGTCAGTCTTGAGAGCAAGTATGGAGCTTGGACAGTTGTAAGATGTGTTGTGTGGGCTGAATTAGTTGTTGTACAATTCCTGTCTGTCTCTTTGAATACAGCTTTCAGCAGCCCCTCTTGCCGAGTTTGAGTCCAATTAAACTACAATGAAAGGTACCATGATTTCATTTGCTTGGATTGTCACATTTCAGAAGTTCAGTAGCCTGCAAAATGTTCGCTGTCTCTCATTAAGCAGGATCCAGCAACTGTGTAAAGTCTCTAATTTAGCTGCTTTTTATATTCTGCTTTCAGTCTTGAAGATGGCTGCCTGCAGGGAAGAATTCCATGCCATCCGTGGTATTAGAAAGTGTTTTTGACCCTACAAGTAAGAAACGCATGAGAATAGCAAAACTGACTCAAAAAATGAGACGATATTCTAAAGATTCCTGATAGGTTTCCAGGATTTTTCTGGAATAATACTCGCTTTGGATAGAAGGTGTACGTGTATGTGTGTGTTTTGTGGGGAGGAGCATCTTCTATGTCAAAGAGCTATCAGTATGGTGATCATATGTTCAGAACCGTGAATAAAGACCTCTAAGGTTTTCTCCTGATACATACATATATTTATTTTAAAATCTTCAAAAAATTTCCATTTAGATATACATTTTAAAATGAATTGCCTTTAATCAAAGAATGCTATATAAAATCAGGATGTCCCAGAAAATCTTATATGTATTAGGCACCGGGGCAGATCTCAATTGAGTCTCATTTATGCTTAAGGAGAAAAAAATGACCATTCTGTAGACTGTGTTTATGCTAATTCTCATTATGAGTCTAGTTTGCAGAGGAAATTGCTCTACAGATGCCAGTAATGATAATGAACACTTATTGATTGCTTACTAGATGCCAAGCACTAGTTTAAGAGCTTACTATACACTATCTCATTTAATGAGATAACCTGTTAAATGAGATGGATTATCAAAAACCCATTTTCCAGATGAAAAAACCAAGGCATAGAGAAAGTTAAGTAACTTGCTCAAAGTCATAGCTGGCAAGAGAAAGAACCAATAATCAAACCCAGGCTTATCTGATTCCATGGCCCTTCTTCCTAACCATTTTGTATGTCTGCTTCAGTGGCAAGGGCTAGCACAACCCCCACTGGATTTACGAAATGAAAACTGGCAGGTGCACAATGATAGGAGTGATGTCTGTCCCACGTCCCTTGGGGCAGAGATTAGCGTGGCCAGTGAGTCAATTTCAACCCTGGCTAATGCATTCACTTTGGTGGACAGGGATCTTCTGGAGCTCCAATCCTACTAATCTTTCCATTTAAAAAAAATAATACTGATGAATAAGTTTCTTTTTTTCTAATTACAAAAGAAAATTAAGAAAACACAGAAATGCCCAAAGAGAAAAAATATAAATATAAATAACCTGCAATTCTACTGTTTTTCCCCACGGAACTTATAATTTCCAATATTATTAGTATTTGCTTGGTGTTTGATGTTTTAAATAAATATGCAAACCTAAACTCTGCATCATGTCCTTCCTACGTCTGATTGTAATCACTAGATTAGGTAGGCCCTCCCTGAATGTTAAACCTCTGGTTCTGTTAAATTCCCTCCCATCCCAACTGACTCCACAGGGGCCAAACATGGAACTTTTTAGGCCCAGGTGGTGCGAACAGCCCCAGCTGGCTGAGAACTGAAGGTCAACGAGGCCCTGGGTCTGGCCGAGTGTGCCAAATCCTGAATCCCAGAAGCTTAAAATGTAATCAGAGTTCCTTCTACCAGCTCAGGGACCCATGGATCTTCTAGCATTCCCTAAAAAGAAAAGTGCAGAAAAAGCCCAGCATAAAACTGGAGAGATCAGTTTAATTATGTATGTGTAAAAAAAAATCATGATAAAAAAATGCTTTCGTTTTCTTGGGTAATTTTTTGGAAATATATATGGTTTATATTCTTGCTTGAAAGATGGAAATGATACTTCAGCCTGCAGCCATCAAGGGTTTGCAGAACTGGGGCTGCTGCTCTCTGCCTGGCCCCGAGAAGGGTGTGATGAACACAATCTGAAATCAATATCAGGGAACAGTTACTGCATCTCAATATTATTTGCCGAGATGGGCTGCTGGAAGAAGAGTGGGGAAGAGAGATATATGTCAATAGCCTTAACGAAGCACTCCACAGCCATGCACAAAGGGAGGTCAAATAACTATCAGCCGACCAATCCCCATTGTAAGTAGTAAAAATGATAAAATCAATATTATTAAATAAAAAGTTAGCACTGCTATTGAACTCGCTCATGATCTTGGCAGCGCCTGGCTGAAAATGGAGGAGGCTATTTTCCCTTCTCTTTGGGGGCAAATGTTTAGGATCGTAAACATTTGCAAAATGTGGGGGCAGATAGGTATTTTTCATTCATAAACTGAGCCATGGGGACATGTGAACAATAGGGCCAGGCAACTGTTACCTTGCTAGAAAACAATGATCCTTCTCACCCCTGGGTGAACATATATTCTAAGGGCTTCTCAAGGCTGCATCTTTTAGAGCTAGACTTTGCCCTTCTGGCTTTCAGGGTGACAGAGGCTGGGCCAGCTCAGGGCTCTCAAGGAAAAAAGTCCCATTTGCTGTCCTTTCAAATCTTGAGATCTGGAAATGCACTAGAAAAAATCATGGGAGAGAAATGAAAGAAAAAGAAAAGAAAAATAAGAAAATGAGAAAGGAAAAAAAGGAAGAAAACAAGGACATTTCAAGAGCTGAGGATTGACCTGTTCTTGTTAGCCCAGAGGACCATGGGGAAGCTTCTCAAAGCCAGGGATGTGTTCTTTGCTGCTGGCATTGGGTGGTTAATTGTGCAGGCTGAAGGCAGCACACAGGCAGGTATTGAAAAAGACAAATTTAGAATAAAGATAGTCCAACCAAAAATTCCTATGAAAGCAGCAAGCTCCAGTTATATCTGGAGGAGGAAGAAAAAAAAAAGAGAGAGGAGAGAGGAATGTGTAAAACTGAGTGACAGCCCGTCAGTAAGACTGCATTTGCTGCTCTGACCTGCATTTAAACACAGAGCTGCTTAGCCTTTTGAACACCTAAAGTTGGCTCCCTTGTTTGCATTTCATAGAAACTACTATAGAAAGTAAACAAGAACCTTTGGTGAATTATTTAGCATACAAATAAACCAGCAAAGAAGGCTAAGTAGGCCTATATGAACTAACTGGATTGAAATATTCATCTGTAAATAACCCTCCAATCTGCTGCTTTCACGTACAAATACTACATGGAACATTAGACACAACTAGCTTCTAGGGATATTTAGGCTCACTAGAGAGCAATTTTTATGTCTACTGGCATCTGTGGGTAGTGATATGGACTGACTGTTAATATAACCAACATAAAATTTATGTGAACACTCACTGCAATAGCAACACACTGTCAGACAGCTGGTGGCTGATGCGGAGCACATGCGGATTTTATATGCACTGCGTAAACTAACCTTTGCAATAAAGATTTAGCAGGTTTATTAGTTTAGGAAATCGCTATAATTAAGGATAATTCATAATGGCTGCTTATCCACTCTCCAGCAATAGCTAGCTTAATTTAGGCTCCATTTCTTTGAGCCATAAATAAGTGAGCTGCTATCTTCTGCACAGATGTGGCATTCAACCTGTTCATGTTGGCTGGTTTTTGCTCGTGTTTTAATCAAAAGCATTAGTAGATAAGACTATAAAAAGCAAAAGGTTTGAAATAAATTAACCAGAAATACATAGGCAAAGTTTTTTTTTAAGTCTATTCAAAAAAAAAAAAAAAAAACCAACCAAAAAGAAGTAACCTCTCCCTCCAGAGGTAAGACAATTAAAAATAAATAATGCTTTTAAAGGTACTAAAGGAACTCTCATTTACAAACCTAAGGAGAGAGAAAGTGACAGAGCAATAACATTAATGAAAGCCAAAGAAATATGAGTGTGACCTCTCTACAGTATTTCCATTTAACTGTGCATGTAATTAAAGCCTGACCTTTGCAAATGTAGCATACTTGGCTGTGCAGTAACTTCCCTTGTGATCCAAGCCGGGGCTGCAGAGATGGGAGGCTTCTACAGTGCAGTATTGTGCCTTCAATGTTTGTCCCGAGGGAAGGTTGCTTTTGCTCTCTGTCCCCACTGGCAGGAACACCTTTCCTACTGGTCCTGAGCTGCACCTGATACTCTTCTTCCAAACATCCACTCTATTTCTGTATGACAGCCCATACACTTTGTAAATACCTGGGACATGAGTCAGCAAATGGTGGGCAGTGCCAGGATCTGAGTCCAGACTGTCAGCACCTTCAATGCCAATGGGTTGATGAGCACATGCGCTGGGTGTAGGGCACTCTGCTAAGCCCTCCCTGGCCTGGTCTGAATAGCTAGCCAAAGAAGACTTTCCTTTCATGGGATTTTCCCCGGAACTGCAGCTTCATTGGCATGGAAATTTGGAATCATACGAAGGGTGAAGCTATATAGAGACTTCAGAGTAGCTTTGTTTTTGAGATTTTCATAATTGTGGAGTTAATCCTGGTGTAATGAAAGGGTGTTGGTCTAAAAGTTGGAAGGGCTGGGATACATTTCTAGTTGTGTCACTTGTCAGCTGCCATGTCCCCAAGAATGCCAGTCAGCCTCTCTGAGTTTCAGCATCTCCATTTGCAGACCAAGACTTCATCACCTGTCTCACCTACTGCATGGACTACCGTAAGGACCCAGGAAAACAATGCATATGAAAGTCTCCCGGGACAGCAAAAATGCTATGGGGAATCCTAGTCCCAACACTCACTAGTAGTGGCAACTCCTCAGCTGCTAGTGTCCCCAAGGCAAGGCAGGACCAATAATATCTACCTTATTCATCTCACTGGGTTAGGAGGATCAAGAGAAGTACTGTGTGCAAAAGTGGCTAGTCTAAACAGCTCTGCTGTATAAGTAAGTTGAGCTGTATAAGTTAGTAAGTTAGCTAGTAAGTTTGTTAGTTACCAGGTGTCCTCCTGATAGCTTCCAACAGTGCTGCTGGCCTATGGGTTCCAAATATACTAAAGTTCCTCAAAGTTCCTCAGGTCAGAGGGAGATGGGGACGAGGACTCCAAGGAGGCTGGGGTAATACCAAGTGTTGATGGGCACAGTACCATGATCCCTGACAATGGGCTGGAAA
The DNA here is from genome assembly GCF_006542625.1 of Nomascus leucogenys. Lineage (NCBI taxonomy): Eukaryota > Metazoa > Chordata > Mammalia > Primates > Hylobatidae > Nomascus > Nomascus leucogenys. The sequence continues at coordinate 66,185,748 of NC_044382.1, forward strand.
CATCTTATCACCAAAATGATTTTTCCATTCCTAGAAAGGTCCAAGAGGTGGCCCGGTTTTCTCTGTGAATAGTTTGATCTGGTGAAGACAGGGAGAACCAGTAAGTGACAAGGCAAGCCGAACCCTCCAGAAGAAATTTCTCTCCGCAAGCACTCTCGTTGAAAAGTAGGCTTTGGCGCTAAAACTGAGGAAGTTCACATCATTTGACACTTTTTATTGACAAATGCTAGTATCTGATGTCCTGACTACAAAGTTGGAATATACTCAGGAGAGCAACAATAGAGGTCAGCAGAATGAGTAACTGTGGGCCGGGTGCGGTGGCACACACCTGTAATCACAGCTCTTTGGGAGGCCAAGGTGAGTGGAACGCTTGAATCCAGGAGTTCGAGACCAGCCTGGGCAACACAGTAAGACCCCATTTCTACAAAAAGTTTAAAAATTAGCTGAGTGTGATGGTGTGCGCCTGTAGTCCCTAGTCCCAGCTACTGGGGAGGTGGAGGCAGAAGAGGGCTCAAGCCTAGGAGTTCAAGGCTGCAGTGAGCTATGATTATACCACTGCACTCCAGACTGGATGATGGAGCAAGACCCCATGTCAAAAATCAGTACATTAATAAATAAAATAAAATAAAATAAAATAAAGTGTTATGCTAACACTTAGCTGTCCCCAGCCTCAGTGGTACTTGCCTTGGTGCCTAACTGACAGTGGCTGTTGTGGCCAATGACTCAGGTGGGTGGGGGCCGGACCGCTTCCAGGAGCATCCTTGCACATCAGAATGAGGAGATCTGCAGCCAGGGAAAGATCTCTCACTTACATTTCCTCACCAAGGCCCCAAGAAGCTGCATGACTTTAGCTCTCAAGTTAATAAAAACAGCCACCGAGCTCCCTTCAGCCAACTGAGCTCCGGTTATCTGGCGTGCTTCCCTGTCACCGCGTGATGGCAAGGGGTTCACCCTCTTTTTTAATTCACATATACAGGCCTATTTAATCAGGTGTGCACCAGGAGATTTATATCCCATTACCAACGTGTTCTTGGCAAAATAAAAATCGAATGCTGTGGGTTGTAAAATAGCTTTGGATCACAGAATGAGGGAGCAAGTAGGGTCAGGCAATGGTCTCTCCCTGCCCCATTCCCCAGTTCAGACTGAAAGTATTAGCCCAAAATGAGGAACATATTTATCAGGAAAATCTTTTATTCTTTTAAAATAGAGTTTCCTTCAGGAGTCAAAGTTCACAGGAACATTTACCATTCTGGTGCACAAATTGACATCTTTAATAAGGCTTCTGGAAATTCAGAATTTAAATCATGGTTAGAATGATGGGGTCAAAACATGTCAAACTCAGAACCTAGGGTCAAAAAGAAAATGTTTTCATTACAGCTGAACTGCTTTAAAATATTCTTAGTCTCGCAAAATGATAAACTAAAATAAAGAATCTTAAAGCTGACAAATAGACCCCAGGGCTTTTGAAAGAAATATCTGGTTGCAAGGGCTTGCCTACATAGAAAGAATAAATGTTTAAATATATAGCACTCAAGTAGAAGTAGTAATAGTAATAGCAGCAGCAACAGTGGTGATAATAGTTTAAAGCTACACGTAACCATTTTTCAGGAACCAGTTCTAGAATTACCAGTACCCTATGTTAAGCTCCTAGAAGTAAAACTAGCAGGATGAGTAAAGCTGAAATAGATGAAGTACAATTCCACCAATGATAAAGGTAGGTGGCAAAAACAATAAAGGAATAGCACAAGAAGACTCACTTAAAAAAAAGCTTATTATAATGTCTTGTTTTTAAAAAATATTACATTAAAAGCAGTCAGAACAAAGGCTTGATAGATGAGTCCTGGGTCCCACATACACCCATCTTATTAACGATAGCAATCCTGATCACTGTTCTAGAAGCAGATGCTGGAATATTGGTTTGCTTCCATTCCCAGCTCCTGCTACGCTGCACGTAGACACAGGACCCATCCAGTGTGAAACCTTTGGATCCCCGATATAGTTACACATACCTCTGGGGGTCAAAATATTCTATTGAAAAAAAAAAAGAAAAGAGCTCTAAATGGCTGTGCCTCTGGGCCATTTAGGGCTTCTGTCCAAATGGCTGACAGTGATCCAATGAGGTTTGACTCTTATCGCTTATGTTTACTTTTCGCCTCAAATCTATTTCATAACTTTCCAGAAAGATAATAGAACACAATATGGCATTTGTGATCTCAAGGATAATTACAACAAAGATGATCTATTCTGCATAATAACGTAACAGATTTCAAAACTGTAAAACGCAGCGCTGTTCGGATCTCAAGCCCAAGTGGGAAACAGCAGTTCCAGCATTGTGCTTGTTTTTTCAAACAATTCCCTTGGAATTTCTTTCATTGACGAAAAGCAGATTTCCAACCAGAAAGAACAAGCCTTTCCAGCATAAAAGATAAATAAGGGCCCCCCCCTGCTTCCGCTTGTCCCTTGCCTGGTGCCACCGACATCAGCAGTTCAGCAGTAGCATTTTGCTCTCATAACTTGGATTCATTTGATTTGCAGATGGGGACCCCTATTGGTATCAGAAAAATTCCGGGGAAAACAGAAAGTAAGCACAGCCTTCTAAACCAAATACGTCTGAACTTACCAACAAAAAGACACAACATCCATAGTTCTAATTCATAAAGGAAAACAGTGTTGAAATCTTCTCATCCCACCTGCACCACCACACACGCCCTCTCGGAAACAAGGCTCTGAAGTTAACCTCCCCGCACACCCCGCGGGGGCGCATGTGTGCACACACACACTTTGCTCCAGCTGCCTGTGTCACTGGGGTTGCAGTCCATCTCTCTGCTGACAGATCTCTGTGTTGGGCAGGATTTCCAATCCTTCATGACTATCTATTTGTCACTGCAGGTGAGTGGTGGCACTCAGCCTGATCCCCAGCCACTTTCACAGTTACTTATCTGTCTTTATGGATTCATCCTGTGTGTCAAGCCAGCGCATAACAGCATTACTGTCAGGGTGACAAAACTGTCCCCAGAGTGCCACAAATGATTCTCTCTCCTTATGGCTGCTAGCAGGGGGAAACACAGTGACACTACCTCACCTCACTCATCTTTCTCTGGTCCTAGCCTGGTTCAGCATCTCCTCCTGCAGGTAGAGCTGGCTAATGATGGGTTCAGATAACAGCAGCTTCCGAGGTCTCTCAAAATTATAAAGAAAAAAAAGGGGCGGGGCTAGAGTTAACTGCAGTGCTTCCTGCAAGCCACCAAGCTCTTGTCACCTGCTCTTAGGTGAGGCACTGAAGTGCTTAGATACCCATCACTGAGGAAGCCAGCGTGTGGGTCCTCCCTCCTCTTCAGCTTCCAAGGTCTGTCACTTTCCTGCCACACCCCCCTGCCAAGCACACTACAGTACCCAGTAAAGAAGACCAAAAAGCTGTTAACGACCAAGGCTGTAAATCTGAACTATCACAGCAAGCCAAGATTTGAATGTTGTCATTTTCAGAGCAGAAATATTAACTGGAACTAATAATAATTAAGAATTTCAAGGGGACTTTGGGCTTGCCAAATGACTTGTAATCATTTCCGCGAGTTGACTGCTTCAAAAATAACATCTCATTTCTTTTCTGTTTTTAAATGGAACCCCAGTTCCACGTTCCCGCGCAGGCTTCCTTCAGAATGTAATTTCGACAGCAACATGATGCCTGTGGCCATGTTACTTGGAAGGAAGGTTTCTGCTTTTCCTTTATTTTGATACCACAACAGCACACCAAAATAAAGGCGTCAAGAGACACGCTGAAATTTTATTGCCGTGAGGAACTTGCTTGAGGAGTCCACGTTAAGGCATGCTAGCCCTAGACCAGGTCCTCTGTTATTTCACTGGCCTGCCCAAGGTGAACTTCTAATGCTACTCAATAGTTTCACAGAGCCCTCCAAAGTCAAGGTCAGTAGAGCATATCTCTGTTCACCAGGGTAGTCACACTATATTTTGGGGCTTCAGGAAGTATTAGAAAAATAGATAGTCAACAAGACACTGTACTCACCAGGTGGGGCCGGGGATGAAGCTGAGTCGGAAGGCTTTGCTCTGCCTTTGAAAGGTCAACTGAAACACAAGTGCACGCGTGCGGCTGTACACACACACACACACACACACACACACAAACACACACGCCAGTTCAGGCGTGCCTCAAACTCTGCTTTGTTCTTATCCTGATGAGCACTCACTGTCTGAGTTTTTTTAAATAGGTTCAATCTGATTTCTGACACTGGAAAAACAAACCTAAAAGCAATTTAGAAAACACCTGCCCGTGAAGTCAGATGGCAAAATATCTAAAGCTTCTCTCGAAATCTGTGACCTCAGAGGCTGACATGGTTTGATGGGAAATTTAATGTAATAGGCTGCGAAAGCCAAGAGGCCTGTTGTCAGCAATGAAGTCTGAAAGTTAGCAGAATTAATAACACTGTACAATGGAAGAGCCCTCAAGGGACAAGGCTGCAGAACCAGGGCAGTGGGGAAAAATGACTTTTGAAGTCATTTCACTATGACATTCTGTCATCACTGCTAAACGGAAATAAAAAATCATCCGAATCACTGCATGTTTCTTTGTGTGTCCTTCCCTTATCTAATATAAAGTAATAACACCCCACCCAGGCTGGGAATGGACCCTCAAGGGATTCCGAGAGCTCCATTTTGAATCACTAAATGCAATAAGAATAAATGCAAGTGGGAGTCTGTTTAGCAGAGAGTGATGCCTGGTCTGTTGCCCATCGAAAGCCAATAAATCTCAATGCTTCATCAAGAGATGAAAATGGTTATCTCATCATTGCAGGGCCAGGGCGAAATTTTCTCTGAGCCAGAGTATTTTTTATAGATGATTTATGTCTGGGAAGGATAGTTATTTAGCAAAATGGCAGATAATGATGAATAGAAGTAAATATGAATAGCAGCAAGGGAGTGGTGCTTTGCTGCTGCAATAGGCCAAACAAAATACCTCCATAAAGTACATGCCATAGATAATTGCCATTACACTGAAACTAGCGTCCCGGTATGGCTGGGAGTGAAATACAAATGAGCCGATCTGATTTAGTAAGTGATTGCTTTTTGTTGTTCTAGAATACATGCCCCAAGAGTCTGCTAATTTTCCTTGAAAGCATACTTTGTGTCTATAGAATAGTGTTTAAGAGCACAGGCTCTGAGCTACACTGATTGGATTCAAATCCCAGCACCACTTACTAGTTGTTAGGCCCTTCACCTTTCTAAACCTTAGTTTCCCCGTCTGTAAAATGGAGATAATAGTATTGACCTCTTAGGTTTGTTGCAAGGATGAAATGAGGTAATCTGTATAAAGAGCTTAC